>NC_053120.1:3017963-3022963 GCF_010015445.1 Perca fluviatilis
GTCCTGGTATTAAACCATTACTGATGGCTGCATTCCACTTAGGAGAGGCCCTGGTATTAAACCATTACTGATGGCTGCATTCCACTTAGGAGAGGTCCTGGTATTAAACCATTACTGATGGCTGCATTCCACTTAGTAGAGGTCCTGGTATTAAACCATTACTGATGGCTGCATTCCACTTAGGAGAGGCCCTGGTATTAAACCATTACTGATGGCTGCATTCCACTTAGTAGAGGTCCTGGTATTAAACTATTACTGATGGCTGCATTCCACTTAGGAGAGGTCCTGGTATTAAACCACTCGCCATAAAAGACTACTACTATATATAGACTTTTATTTCTTGAGATATTACAACTTTTGTTACGAATTCCTGTCTTGAAATATTACTGCTTTTTTTTTCACTCTTAGCTAAAGCTGTCAGACAAATGCGTAGAGCAGTTAGAAGTACAGTACCTCCCTCTGAGATGTAGAGGAGTACAAGTAGAAAGGAAGAGAACATGGAAATACTCCAGTAAAGTACCTTGAATGTGTATTTGAGTGAATGTAGCTGAGCTGCTAGCCTGGTGAGACCATCCTGATCTGGCGAGCTCCAGTTTTCCACTCGCAGATCAGTCTGGCATCTTGAGATAGAGAAAATTTGGAGCCGTTTGCCAAACGACCGACCAATCAGCGTTGGCTTTGAGGCTGGTTTAGGTGGTCATAGACAGATGGTTTATCCAATCAGCTAACCAGTATTTTCAGACAGCGGTAGCCCTAATTCTGTTAGCTGCTCGCTAATGCTTTTTCCACTTGGATCCTTCTTTTGGAATATGGACCAGGAACCAGACATGGGGCCTTTTATTCCTAAATTCTCGTTACACAAACGGTAAAAATCTCCTTTACCGACATGCTGCTAGCTCGCTGAGCTAACGAGCTATGCTCTGCCTGCAGCAGCAGCAGGGGTAGCCTGGCTCGTGGTTGTACTTTCATACGCTTCGTTGATCTGATTGGTTGATTTGGCCCGTCATAGACCATCTGTCTATCACCAACTATATAGGTGGTGATAGACAGATGGTTTATCCAATCAGCTAACCAGGATTTTCCCCCCTTCCCCAAAAAGTTCTCCAACGGAAAGTTCCCAGATGGATATGCCGAGCTAATGCGAAGCGATCCATCTGGTGGAGTCAGGTTACTGAGCTGCAGCCTCCATCACACAGTCTTTCCTCTCTGTTGGTTAGACTAACTACACCCCAGATCACCACAGAAGCTCCTGGAGACCCTCCTCAGTCCCCAAAACCACCAACTCTCCCTCCCCCCCCCAACCCTCCCACCACAGGCCCCTCGCCCTGCGGAGGGAGGGGCTCCAACCACAGCAGACCCCTCAGTTATCTTTGCATCAGCATCATTACACGTCATGTAAAACGCTGGTGAGCACATGCAGCAACATGTCTCACGGCAGTTCGTGAAAATGGTCACATTATTTCATCTAGACTAGAACAGTCTTTATTGTCATTGTCACAGGTACAACGAAATTTAAAGTGCTCTCCAGTTAAGTCCTAATGTTGTTTAAAAAGGAATAAAGAGAACATGCAGCAGCATTAGCAGTGTACATGAACACACACATGGTCATACACACCCAGTCATTGCACGAAAAAAATCTGTATTAACATTACCTTCACAGCATACAAACAGTATGATCAAACTGTTACAGACATCTACAGACATGAGCTATTCCACATCAGCTTCCATATTTCACTTTTTGTTTGCAGCATTAAGGGTGGTTATTGCAGAAATGGATTCGTGTACAATGACACCGTTTATCGTTTACCGATTTTTTAAATAATTTATTTCAGTCCCTCTAGAAAAACGTGATTATGCAATCGCATAATTCAACGCATAATCAGCCAGAGTCTGCATATTTTGCCGATTTCCGTGCAAAAGATTTAAGATTGATTTATTTTGATTAGGACAATGCACATTAATCAACATTTCTGTAAATGCGCCAGTGTTAGCCAGTCAGCTAAATTTCAACTGCAGTCCTAGTTGCGTGCAAAATATTTGGGGCTTGCGTGATTTCATAACGTCCCATAATATATCTCAGCAGAAAGTTGAAAAATGTTGCGTTTACTTCACACAAGAGCAGCCATTTTCCCCTGTTGCCATGGGAACGTTATGAAGTGACGTCATAAATATCATATAGCATATTCCATCGCATTTTTTTAAGAAAACGTGGCGCATAATCAAGGATTTTTGCCCCGCAACAATCACAAAAAACTCTTTTTCGCATTTTTCTGGAAGGACTGTTATTTCAACGGGGAGCTTATGTCGTGGTCACAGCACGACTACAGTAGAGAGGAGTATAAAATGCCCAAAATCTGCATAGGGAGGTAGGTCGGGGTGTGGAATGGGTCAAACAGAAACCAGAGATAAACATGTTGTTGTACACAAATCCATGGAGTCAAAATAACGTGACAATTTCACGAAACTGTCGTGAGACCGTGTTGGGAATTCAAGCTGAACTGTCGCAACTCTGCCGTCCTTATGTTAAGCCCCGCCCACCCACTGCTATACACGATGTGATTGGCCCGACTACAGTTTTTCCAGCTCGCAAGCCAGACCGACCCTGGCTGCAAATTAAATTTGCTGCCGCTATAGGGTGCGTCTAGATTTTCTAGGCTGTCCGATTTAACATTAATAAAGGTTAAGAATGATGCTGGAACAAACCACTTCTGGGGGAGTTTTTCACGGGGGTGCAGGGCGGTCTGTACCACAGGATCCATCCATTTGGGTCGAGCAGATGATTTATTTCTCGTGTTGTTGTACGAAAGAAAGAAAAGATGACAGTCATCCGAGTGATCAAACAGGAAAAACAGCCTCTTTACATCAATACCATGACTCATATTGTGCATGCGTTGCTTCCTGCGTGCACAGAAACTAAAGATGAGAAGATGCTTCGCTGCCTGCAGACATCAAGACGCAGACGTCCCCCGCTCTGCGCCGGTTGGTTTCACCCTTCTCTCCGTCTGGCGTCACACACTGCCCTGACATTTGGACCCGGGCTATTTAGAGCTGGCCAACTCTGGTCTGAGTCAGGGCCGCAAGATGTTTGTGTCTGTGTGTGTGTGCACGTGTGTGTGCACGTGTGTGTGTGTGTGTGTGTGTGTGTGCGCGTGCGTGCGTGTGTCTTTGCGTCTGTCGGCTACAGGGCTGAAGCCTGCTGTGGGTGTTTTCTGACTTTACTCTCCAAAGTGACTGATGAAACCAGCGTGAGTCACACTGAGGGTGTGTGTGTGTGTGTGTGTGTGTGTGTGTGTGTGTGTGTGTGTGTGTGTGTGTGTGTGTGTGTGTGGTGTGTAAGGTGTGTGGGATCAGATTCCTGAGACATATTTTAGGATGAGCTGTTTAATTCTGCACGCTATCTGCACATTTTCTCCTTCCCACTGCAGAGACACGCCTCATCATGTGCGCTTTCCCAACACTGTGTGTGTTTGTGTGTGTGTGTGTCTGGATTCTGGTGGGTTTGGCGATGGTGCATTCAGGGCTGTTTATGTCAGATTATTATTATAAGTGTCTGACAACATTATGGGATGGATCCCTACAGAGATAGACCTTTTAGTTAAAGAGTAAGATCCTTTTAGTTTAACATGAAACAGCCCCGAAATCACCATCACCAAACTCCACCAGACTCCATGTAAATAATCAGGACTTTTAGCGTGTATAGAGCCAGCATATCTCCACCAGACTCCATGTAAATAATCAGGACTTTTTAGCGTGTATAGAGCCGCATATCTCCACCAGACTCCATGTAAATAATCAGGACTTTTAGCATGTATAGAGCCAGCATATCTCCACCAGACTCCATGTAAATAATCAGGACTTTAGCTTACTTTAGCGTGTATAGAGCCAGCATATCTCCACCAGACTCCATGTAAATAATCAGAACTTTTAGAGTGTATAGAGCCAGCATATCTCCACCAGACTCCATGTAAATAATCAGAACTTTTAGAGTGTATAGAGCCAGCATATCTCCACCAGACTCCATGTAAATAATCAGGACTTTTAGCGTGTATAGAGCCAGCATATCTCCACCAGACTCCATGTAAATAATCAGGACTTTTAGTGTGTATAGAGCCAGCATATCTCCACCAGACTCCATGTAAATAATCAGGACTTTCAGCGTGTATAGAGCCAGCATATCTCCACCAGACTCCATGTAAATAATCAGGACTTTTAGCGTGTATAGAGCCAGCATATCTCCACATGTAAAACCCACCAGACTCTGAGTTTATTCTGCTGTTGGTGATATGTTTCTCCTGCAGAAGAGAGCCTCTTGTTAGTGTTACTTTTCACAATGAAGCGACTTCCTGTTTAGCTGTTTTTAGCTCAAACGTTAGCTCATTTCAACTAAAGCCTCTTCTGTGTTCCCGTGTAGTCTGTTGCTTCCCGCTCTGGAACACGCAGTGAGACAAGATATCTGCTGTGTGTTTCTGAGTTGAGTTTCTGGCCTCCTGTTAGAGTCAGAGGTATTTTAATATCAGGGTGGAAGCGAGCTCAGAGCGGCTCACCTGAGCTCCAGGTAAACCTGCACTAATTACTGTCATCTTCACCGACACAAAATGATAAATCCTCGGCTGCAGCTTTTGGCGCTGAGTCAGAGCTTGGGCTTTGGTTTCCCACGCAGGCCCACCCAGAAGGTCTGCAGACCAGACAGATGAACACATGTCTGGTCTGCTGTTGTTCTTCAGAGAGTTCACAGTCTGGGGTCGTCTCCCGAAAACAATCCATTTCATTTAAAAGACAGGTTCCTACTTGTATTTTGTGATTCTACTACAACATGTTTACATGCTTTTAAGGTCCCATGACATGGTGCTCTTTGGATGCTTTTATATAGACCTTAGTGGTCTCCTAATACTGTATCTGAAGTCTCTTTTATATAGACCTTAGTGGTCCTCTAATACTGTATCTGAAGTCTCTTTTATATAGGCCTTAGTGGTCCCCTAATACTGTATCTGAAGTCTCTT
>NC_053120.1:3035463-3040463 GCF_010015445.1 Perca fluviatilis
GTAGTTTTAGGAGATTAAAGTCTACCAGAATAAAATACTCTCCTGGGAAATAAAGTCCAGTAATTTACAGAACAATGTTATTCTCTTTTTGGGGGGAATTCCACCCTGAAGACAAGTCCTAAATGTGTTCAGGAATTACAAGAATGTTTCAGGACTCTTTCTTCTTCCTGTTCTGTTCATCCATCAGGGAGAGAAACAGGAAACAGGAAGCTGGAAGTCACGACGTATCCCATCAGGTATCCTCCTGGAGAGACCGACTAGCAGCAGCTGTTCCAGGAAAGGGTCAAAGTCCAGAAAATATTCAACGTTATGAGATAATAGTTACAGTTTATAGAGCCAGCATATCTCCACCAGACTCCATGTAAATAATCAGGACTTTTAGCGTGTATAGAGCCAGCATATCTCCACCAGACTCCATGTAAATAATCAGGACTTTTAGTGTGTATAGAGCCAGCATATCTCCACCAGACTCCATGTAAATAATCAGGACTTTTAGTGTGTATAGAGCCAGCATATCTCCACCAGACTCCATGTAAATAATCAGGACTTTTAGCGTGTATAGAGCCAGCATATCTCCACCAGACTCCATGTAAATAATCAGGACTTTTAGCGTGTATAGAGCCAGCATATCTCCACCAGACTCCATGTAAATAATCAGGACTTTTAGCGTGTATAGAGCCAGCATATCTCCACATGTAAATGGGTGAATTAAGGGTTTATTTCAACCCAACCAGAGCGGTGATTGTTGGAACAGTGGAAAGATGAACCAAGATGGCTTTTGATAGTTTTATTTAGTTTCTGTCCACTTTGAATGAAGTGTGTTTTACGATGATAAAAGTCCTGATTATTTACATGGAGTCTGGTGGAGATATGCTGGCTCTATACACGCTAAAAGTCCTGATTATTTACATGGAGTCTGGTGGAGTTTGGTGATGGTGATTTCGGGGCTGTTTCATGTTAAACTAAAAGGATCTTACTCTTTAACTAAAAGGTCTATCTCTGTAGGGATCCATCCCATAATGTTGTCAGACACTTAGAATAATAACCTGAGTCTGTCAGCAGCAACAACAGAACTTTTAGTGGACTCTATCTGCTGCTGAACATTAGTCCCTTAGGGTTACATCACAGCTTGGTTCTGGTTTAATACTGGACCAGTTTCAGAGACTATTGTCCCATCAGACACTCAGACACAGAGACATGGAGTCCATGTACCCTAAATACTCTTTATTGGGAGAAACATGAACACTAACAACAATAACAATCTCATTACTGAGTTAACAGATGTTTCCCAACTCTCTCTCTGTCTGAGGACTCAGACTCAGCTCTGCCTGCTGTCCTCAGCACGCAGGTCCAGGCTGCTTAATTAAAAACACATGATTGGTGCTAATTGGGCGTCCCCATCAGGGCCTCGCTGCACCAGCTGCTGCCTGCCTGAGAGTCCCAGCGGCTCTGTGTCCCTGGATGACAATAACAATTACACTGTGATGACTAGTCATCAGGGTCAGAGCAGGGCTGTCCATCTATTCACTTATTACTCACATGGTGCTCAGTAGTTCACTGGGATCATATGCTGACTACTCACTTTAGATGGGTGTGTGTGTGTGTGTGTGTCTGTATGTGTGTGTGCGCGTGTGTGTTATTGTGTGTTTGTGTGCATGCGTATATGTGTGTTTGTGTGTTTCTTTATGTGTGTGTGTGTGTGTGTGTGTGTGTCTGTGTCTGTGTGTGTCTGTGTCTGTGTCTCTGTGTGTGTGTGTGTGTGTTTTTGTGTGTCTGTGTCTGTGTGTGTGTGTGTGTGTGTGTGTTAGTGTGTGTTTGTGTGCATGCGTATATGTGTGTTTGTGTGTGTGTGTGTCTGTGTCTCTGTGTCTGTGTGTGTGTGTGTGTGCGTGTGCGTATATGTGTGTTTGTGTGTGTGTGTTTCTGTATGTGTGTGTGTGTCTGTGTGTGTGTGCATGCGTATATGTGTGTTTGTGTGTGTGTGTTTCTGTATGTGTGTGTGTCTGTGTGTGTGTGTGTCTGTGTCTCTGTGTCTGTGTGTGTGTGTGTGCATGCGTATATGTGTGTTTGTGTGTGTGTGTTTCTGTATGTGTGTGTGTGTCTGTGTCTCTGTGTGTGTGTGTGTGTTTTTGTGTGTCTGTGTCTCTGTGTGTGTGTGTGTGTGTGTGCGCGTGTGTGTGTTATTGTGTGTTTGTGTGCATGCGTATATGTTTGTTTGTGTGTGTGTGTTTCTGTATGTGTGTGTGTATATGTATGTGTGTGTGTTTGTGTGTGTGTGTGTGTGCGTGTGTGTGTGTGTGTGTTTGTGTGCATGCGTATATGTTTGTTTGTGTGTGTGTGTTTCTGTATGTGTGTGTGTGTGTGTGTGTGTGTGTGTGTGTGTGTGTGTGTGTATGTGTGTGTGTGTGTGTATGTATGTGTGTGTGTGTGTGTGTGTGTGTGTATGTGTGTATAAATGTGTATGTGTGTGTGTGTGATTTGTGATGTCATTTGTTGTTTCTCTGCAGAGGTTGAATCAGGTCGGCCATCTTTATCCATTTCCTGTCCTCAGCAGGGTCACAGTTCACACAGGTCCGTTAAACTCACCGTAAACGCCGGCTGGCTGGCTGGGGTGTGTGTGTGTGTGTGTGTGTGTGTGTGTGTGTGTGTGTGTGTGTTTGTGTGTGGGGGGGGGGCAGCTCCTGTTATTCTGGTGTGATGAGCTCATCAGAGGGATCATAAAGGGTCTCAGCTGCACCATAACAGAGTAGAAGGCTCTCTGTGTGTAAAGTATACTGTATATACAGCAGACCATGAAAATGATACTATACGGTAATTCCTCTACTGTGTGACAGTAAGTCTCGTGGTTATGACCCAATCGTTAGCCTATTGTTATAAAAGCGTCTGCTACGGAGCCATAACGTGAGCTACAAGGTAATGGAGCCTTTTATACATTGTCGTGTTTCTTTAGAAATAAACAACGGACAAATAGAGTCTTTAAACTCTTCAGATGTAAAGTTATTCTCTGTCAAAGTGACGCAGAATGAAGGGAGTCAATGGGATGACTCAACAGGGAGGGGCCCATCTACTAGTGATGGGGGGCCGAGACTGAGAGAGCTACATGGAGCTACATGGATACATATGCACCACACAAGCCACTTTGAAATGATGCTGTTCTCGTGAATACAAAAGTTGGGTGACCCTCCCCCCCCTAGACTAAAACAAATTGGATGACCCTCCCATCAACAAAGAATAAAAAGACACGACCCTCCCCTACTTTCCTCCGGTGGTCCATTCCATAAATACCGAACGGTCCCTTAGGAGTTTTGTCATTTAGCCATAAGTGCTTTAAATAGCCCGGGCACGCGCTGTTTGTTCTAGTGCACATGTGTCAAACTCAAGGCCTGCGGGCCAAATCTGGCCCCTCGCAGGTTATGATCTGGCCCGCATATCAATTTAAGTTCAAAATAGATTTTGGCCCACCTAGTTTTTGTCACTTTTTCCAACATTTTTGTCACTTTTTCTGATGTTTTTGCCACTTTTTCCAACATTTATGTCACTTTTTGTCACTTTTTCCAACATTTATGTCACTTTTTGTCACTTTTTCCTACATTTTTGTCCCTTTTTCCAACATTTTTGTCACTTTTTGACACTTTTTCCAAATTTGTGTCACTTTTTCCAAATTTGTGTCACTTTTTCCAACATTTTTGTCACTTCTTCCAACATTTTTGTCACTTTTTGTCACTTTTTCATCAGAATGGCGCCATAGGAGGTTCCAGTTCTGAAGCGAAGCTTACCCCCTGCAGAGGGGAATTTGAAAGACAACTGTTTGTCCCGCCCCTCGGATTGAGCCCTGACCAATGGGGAGTCCCCAGACCTCAGCATCTGGATGTGGATCTGGCTTGTCAGGCTAGTGTGTTGTCACTTTTTCCCGTCATTTCTCCGTGTTGAAACCAAAAGCCAACCAAGTAGCCCATTACCCCGTTTACACACACAGTACAGGCCAAAAGTTTGGACACACCTTCTCATTCAATTTGTGTTTTTTTTATTTTCATGACTATTTACATTGTAGATTCTCACTGAAGGCATCAAAACTATGAATGAACACATATGGAATTATGTACTTAACAAAAAAGTGTGAAATAACTGAAAACATGTCTTATATTTTAGATTCTTCAAAGTAGCCACCCTTTGCTTTTTTTGATAACTCTGCAAACCCTTGGTGTTCTCTCAATGAGCTTCATGAGGTAGTCACCTGAAATGGTTTTACCTTCACAGGTGTGCTTTGTCAGGGTTCATTAGTGGAATTATTTCCCTTATTAATAAAAAGCAAAGGGTGGCTACTTTGAAGAATCTAAAATATAAGACATGTTTTCAGTTATTTCACATTTTTTTGTTAAGTACATAATTCCATATGTGTTCATTCATAGTTTTGATGCCTTCAGTGAGAATCTACAATGTAAATAGTCATGAAAATAAAAAGGAAACGCATTGAATGAGAAGGTGTGTCCAAACTTTTGGCCTGTACTGTATGTGGTTATTTCGAAAAAGTGATTTGACATTTACCTTCATCTGTGGAGAACATGCAACCTCCGCACAGAAAGGCCTGGAACGACCTGGATTTGAACCCAGAACCTCCTTGCTGTGAGGCCACAGTGCTAACCATTGGGCCACCATGCTGCCATCTTCTGGCGTGGGCTTGAGCTTCTCGTTACACCGCCACCTACAGGTCTGGCGTGCTCTCGGCGGCATATATATACACAGACCACTTTTCTGTAAACTGACAGCTGTGCACGATGTTATTTTAGAGAAACGGAGAGGTTGAAATGTCCGTTTATGAAGAAAAAAAACATCCACGTGTAAACGTAGCCTGTACAAAGTCCTCCACTGATCCAGACCGGAGCAGACCAGCTCCAGGCATGTGTATGAAGACCTTCTACCTGCAGCCACAGGCAGTATCTAACAGTCCTTCCAGAAAAATGCGAAAAAAATGAGTTTTTTTTGTGATTATTGCGGGTAAA
>NC_053120.1:3050463-3055463 GCF_010015445.1 Perca fluviatilis
ACTAAGAAAGATGTCTATTGGACAAAATGATAGGACAAATAAGCCTGTGGCTTTCTCAAAAAATACTTTACATGGATCCAGTGTTGTTGGATGTGCTTCACAGAAGTTTATTCCGCCTTCTTGATGCTCACAGGGTACCTGAAGGCTAATGGGCCCGCACGAAAAAAAAAAAAAAGTCTCTCCTCTTCGTCTTCTTGACCAATTAGTTTCTGAGTTTTTGTGTGTTATGGAAAAAGAGTTTGGAAATGTGATAACTCCAAAATGTCATTACTTGATCCATTATTCTAGTCTAATGTTGTCCTACGGTCCTTTACGGTGCACGAGATTTGAAGGGAAACATCAGCAGACTGACTGAATCCAGTTTGACCACTGCAGGGACCCTTTGAGTGAGCACAGTCCTCCAGTCAGCAACATCGTGGAATTGTACAGTAGAATAGGGCGAGGTGGCTGATTCTGCAAGAGATCATAAAGTAGTATTTACTCAGTTGAATTGCAGAAATCTACCACAAAGATTAATAAAAACTTTTCAAATATATACATTTATAGACCCACCCAAAAAATACCAAATTGCACACCTCCCCAAGTATGACGAGAATGTCATTTTTTTCCCTGAACCAGATCGGGCGCAGGATTGCAGCTCTGAAATCAATCCCTGAAAAATAAGTAAAAATATAAAAGAAAGTGTATTACGTGAATGTACAGTGCATTTTGGTTGGTTAGGCCTTATCTTCTGAAGACAAATATAAAAGAAATTAAGCTTAAATGGCTCCACAACACTAGGGGTGACCATGGCTGATCAGTGAGTTACTTACCAGGAACATCTTCGGTGAGGGCAGCCTCTCTTTCCTCCAAAGCCAGATCTGCAAGGGGAGATTTCCTTTGAGTCAATCTAAGCACTGTGGGTACTAGGACCTTAAAGCCATCTTCGAATCTTCGGCAGATATTCATTTCATCATGAAGCCGGCCCATTTCCTGAAATAGCTGCAACACAGCACAAACAAACGGGAAACATGTCACAACATTATCATAGGATTTTAAAATTAAATTTCAAAGAGAGCCTTTATTAATTTAATATGAACTCCAACACAAATGTAGGGAAATAAAACATGTAGACAAACCCTGCATGGACTCTTAAATAAAACAATAGTCTTAAAATGTAGGGAAATGTAACCATACTGTTAGTTACTAAAGCTGTAACAGATGAATGTGGCGGAGTAACTAAAGTAACTAAAGCTGTAACAGATGAATGTAATGGAGTAACTAAAGTAACTAGTAACTAAAGCTGTAACAGATGAATGTAATGGAGTAACTAAAGTAACTAAAGCTGTAACAGATGAATGTGGCGGAGTAACTAAAGTAACTAAAGCTGTAACAGATGAATGTAATGGAGTAACTAGTAACTAGTAACTAAAGCTGTAACAGATGAATGGAAATGGAGTGAACCAGTAACTAAAGCGTAAAAGATGAATGTAATGGAGTAATCAAAGTAACTAAGATAAATGGAGTAATCTATAAGTAATATTAATGTGTGGAGTAATGTAACTGTAATTATGTAACTAAAGCTGGAAAGATGAATTTGGAGTAATGAAAGTAACTAGTAACTAAAGGGAACAGATGAATTGGAGTAACTAAAGTAACTAGTAATAAAGTGTAATGTAATGTAGTAATAGTAACTATATAAAAGCTGTAACAGATGAATGTATGTGGAGTAACTAAAGTAACTAGTAACTAAAGCTGTAACAGATGAATGTAGTGGAGTAACTAAAGTAACTAGTAACTAAAGCTGTAACAGATGAATGTAGTGGAGTAACTAAAGTAACTAGTAACTAAAGCTGGAACAGATGAATGTAGTGGAGTAACTAAAGTAACTAGTAACTAAAGCTGGAACAGATGAATGTAGCGGAGTAACTAAAGTAACTAGTAACTAAAGCTGTAACAGATGAATGTAGTGGAGTAACTAAAGTAACTAGTAACTAAAGCTGTAACAGATGAATGTAGTGGAGTAACTAAAGTAACTAGTAACTAAAGCTGTAACAGATGAATGTAGTGGAGTAACTAAAGTAACTAGTAACTAAAGCTGTAACAGATGAATGGAGCAGAGTAACTAAAGTAACTAGTAACTAAAGTAACTAGTAACTAAAGCTGGAACAGATGAATGTAGTGGAGTAACTAAAGTAACTAGTAACTAAAGCTGCCATAGATGAATGTAGTGGAGTAACTAAAGTAACTAGTAACTAAAGCTGGAACAGATGAATGTAGTGGAGTAACTAAAGTAACTAGTAACTAAAGCTGTAACAGATGAATATAGTGGAGTAACTAAAGTAACTAGTAACTAAAGCTGTAACAGATGAATGTAGTGGAGTAACTAAAGTAACTAGTAACTAAAGCTGTAACAGATGAATGTAGCGGAGTAATTAAAGTAACTAGTAACTAAAGCTGTAACAGATGAATGTAGCGGAGTAACTAAAGTAACTAGTAACTAAAGCTGCCATAGATGAATGTAGTGGAGTAACTAAAGTAACTAGTAACTAAAGCTGCCATAGATGAATGTAGTGGAGTAACTAAAGTAACTAGTAACTAAAGCTGGAACAGATGAATGTAGCGGAGTAACTAAAGTAACTAGTAACTAAAGCTGTAACAGATGAATGTAGTGGAGTAATTAAAGTAACTAGTAACTAAAGCTGTAACAGATGAATGTAGTGGAGTAACTAAAGTAACTAGTAACTAAAGCTGTAACAGATGAATGTAGCGGAGTAATTAAAGTAACTAGTAACTAAAGCTGTAACAGATGAATGGAGCAGAGTAACTAAAGTAACTAGTAACTAAAGTAACTAGTAACTAAAGCTGGAACAGATGAATGTAGCGGAGTAATTAAAGTAAAGTAACTAAAGCTGTAAACTGAGACGTGGATGTAAGTAAAGTAACTAGTAACTAAAGCTGTAACAGATGAATGTAGAAGTAACTAAAGTAACATAGTAACTAAAGCTGTAACAGATGAATGTAGCGGAGTAACTAAAGTAACTAGTAACTAAAGCTGTAACAGATGAATGTAGCGGAGTAACTAAAGTAACTAGTAACTAAAGCTGTAACAGATGAATGTAGTGGAGTAACTAAAGTAACTAGTAACTAAAGCTGTAACAGATGAATGTAGCGGAGTAACTAAAGTAACTAGTAACTAAAGCTGTAACAGATGAATGTAGTGGAGTAAAAAGTACAATATTTCTCTCTGAAATGTAACCAAGTAGAAGTAGAAAGTGGCATGAAAAGAAAAGACTCAAGTAAAGTACCTCAACATTTGGACTGAATTACAGTACAGGAGTAAATGTACTTAGTTACATTCCGTGTAGAGTGTGTACACACTAATGCATAATGTTACATTACATAAACTTCACGGAGCCAGGTGAATTCAGATCCAGATAAAAACTTCTTCAGTAGTAACCTTAAAGCTAGATGATATGTCTATTAGATTAGAGAGTTACTTTCCATGGTTTTTAGGCCTAACGTTATAACAAAGACATAACACATTACTGTTACCGGTACCTTGATTCCGCCGTAGCCTTCTCTGAATGTACCGGGACAGGCTCGATGGTTACTGTCACGGTTTCTTTCCACTGCTGAACAAATCGGTTGAATTTGGCTTGCTTCTTAAACAATCCTTCAAAGAGGTATGAAACCATCCTCTCAGTCAATCCATAGTCCACTGCTTCTCCGTCAACTTCATTATCTACAGTACAATAGAGAAAAGAAAAACAGCACTTGTTAACCACCACTGTGGTAACAGCATAATGTAATGTTACACAATTTAAAAAGCACATTAGCTATGCTGATACCTAGCTAAGTCACGCTTCTGTATCATGCTCCAGACTGTAACGTTAACGCTGGAAATGTCTCTCTCTCTCACACACACACACACACACACACACACACACACACACACACACACACACACACACACACACACACACACACACACACAATATAACGTAACGTCAGGCCTATCTTACTTTTTTCCAGGACAGCAGGGAAAGAAAGTTAAAACCATTAACGATAGTAATCGGGTTATTGAGAACAGCAGCTCACGCTAAATGTTAACATTACTCGAAAGGGAGGTTATAACCGTTGGTCGGTTCTGTCAGTTAAGGTGACTGGTGTTGTAATTTACGTTAGTCTAACGTTAACATTACATGGTTTTACAAAAATGTAAGACAGTTTTGACGACAAAATAAAGAATAAATCATAATTTCAAACCCTGACTGGCTACCGATAGTCAAATTCTGCCCAAATGGCTTTGCTTTAGCATTAACATATATTTCAGAACAAAAGACTGTTAGGCGGCAAACACGCTTTTTATCGTTCTCCTCTGACGCAGTCCCGCTAACGTTTCATAGCTAACGTTAACGTCTGTCAGAACAAAAGACTTTTCGGCGGCAAAAACGTTTTTTCTTCTCCTCTGACGCAGTAGTTTTGTAGTGAACATTAACGTTAGCTAGCTAGCTAACGAACTCAATGGTGAACTGTACCGTTAGCTAGCTAGCTTAGTACCATGTAATAACGTGTAGAATGGCAATATGGGACATAATACTACTAGCTAATGTTTTAACTAACTAGTTAAAGTTAATAATGGCAATCATCAATGTCGAGTGTAGCTAGCTAGCTAGCTAATGTTGACAGAGTATGAACTTGGCTAGCGCTAACGGTAAAGTTAACTTCCAACTTCAGAATATTAACACCACAAACACTGATTAAAAATTCATAATTTACCTTTTGAATTTACTTGCTCCTCTTCAGTGTCCTCAAAACGAAGTAACTCCGTGATTAAATCCTCCGTTGATAAATGTCCAAGCGCCATCCTCCCGACTTGACACTGACGGAGACTGACAGTTGGATAACTGTTGATTCACTCATGTATCCTTCCGCGCTGCAATATTTTATGCTTCCGCCGAGTCGAGCTGTCGTTAGCCTGTAGCTAGATCCTTTCAATAGAACACAACTTAAAGCGT
>NC_053120.1:3072963-3077963 GCF_010015445.1 Perca fluviatilis
AAAGGATCTTAAATCAGACCCAGAACAGCTCTCAGGCGCTGGTCCCGGGACAGCCAAGGCTTCTGTCTTCCACATCGTCATCTCACCCGCTCACGGTGATGTCATCGCGTCGTGTGACGTCAGTGCAAAACGCCGTGACACCATATAATAGCAGATGAGAGTGAACAACAAAAAGCCAAATCTGGCCCCTTGCAAGTTATGATGAGCATATCAATTTAAGTTCAAAATAGATTTTGGCCCACCTACTTTTTGTCACTTTTTGCTACATTTTTGTCACTTTTTCCATCATTTTTGTCACTTTTTGTCACTTTTTTCCAAATTTCTGTCACTTTTTGTCACTTTTTCCAAAATTTTGTCACTTTTTGTCACTTTTTCCTACATTTTTGTCCCTTTTTCCAACATTTTTGTCAGTTTTTGACACTTTTTCCAAATTTTTGTCACTTTTTCCAAATTTTTGTCACTTTTTGTCACTTTTTGCAACATTTTTGTCACTTTTTGCAACATTTTTGTCACTTTTTGTCACTTTTTCCTACATTTTTGTCACTTTTTCCTACATTTTTGTCACTTTTTGTCACTTTTTCCTACATTTTTGTCACTTTTTCCTACATTTTTGTCACTTTTTCCTACATTTTTGTCAATTTTTCCTACATTTTTGTCACTTTTTCAATATTTTTGTCACTTTTTGTCACTTTTTCCTACATTTCGTCACTTTTTGTCCCTTTTGTCACATCCAAATCACTCCTTCTCGTGGCTGCCTGCACTTAACATGTATTTCAAAACTCCAACACCAAGATCATTCATAATTTTTATTCATAAACTCAACTGTCTTGTCTTATGAAACCCGAAAATACAAATAAAAAAATCCTTAAAATCATGAACTCAGGTGATGACGGGAGCTGCCTGCTGCAGGACGACTCAGTTAAAAACCACCATGACCAGTTTCTAATGTTCAATCAGACCAGAACTACTCCAGAGTCTGCTATTGAGACTTTGCTCTTTGCAGGATTCGGGACCCTAAGATGTACCACACTTCACTTTCTTCTACCTAGAGGTCTCCCCAGTCATGCTCTGGTTAAGATCCTTGTCCTTTTACTCAAGTGTAGCGTTCAAGTACGGGACTGTTGAAGTGTGGGAGAAGTGGGGTCACGCCCTGAGCAGCAAACAGGCCGAGCATTGACCCTGTGACATCTGAGCCTGGGGGGGGGGGGTGACGTGGACTCGCAGTCCTCTGACGTCACAGCAACCACCCCCCCCCCCCGCCCTGGGGGCGCTTGTTTTTCCCCTCTCTGGCTGTTTTGTCTTTTATTCCACGCTGCTTTGTGACTCACTGCCTGACATTAAATGCTGGCTCACTAACACTCCAGCACCGAGCAGACACACACACAGACACACTCACACACACGCGCACACACACACACACACACACACACACACACACACACACACACACACACACACACACACACACACACACACACACACACACACACACACACACACACACACACACACACACACACTATTCAGTATCGTGACTACTGCCTCTGTTTCCCAGTGACTCTCTGCTCTCCATAAAAGGAATAACAGACTCAGTGCTGCTCTTTCTGTGCTGATTAGTGCACTCAATTAAACACACACACACACACACACGCACACTCACACACAGACACACACAAACACACATACACACACACACGCGCGCACACACAAACACACACACACACACAGACAGACACACACGTACACACACACACACACACAAACACACGGACACACACACACACACAGACACACACACACACTCACACACACGCACACTCACACACAGACACACACAAACACACATACACACACAACACCGCAACTCACACAGCACACACAAACACACATACACACACACCGCGCGCACACACACACAGACAGACCACACGTTACACACACACACACACACAAACACACAGACACACAAACACACATACACACACACACCGCAGGCGCGCACACAAACACACACACACACAGACAGACACACACGCGTACACACACACACACACAAACACGGACACACACACACACAGACACACACACACAAACCGCACACACACACACACACACACACACACACCCGCAACACACACACACACACACACAAACACACGGACACACACACACACACAGACACACACACACAAACCCGCACACACACACACACACAGACAGACACACACGTACACACACACACACACACAAACACACGGACACACACACACACACAGACACACACACACAAACACGCACACACACACACACACACACACAGACACACACGCACACACACACACTCACAGACACCCTGACAGACACACACACACACACACACACACACACACACACACACACAGAACTTAGTCAGGGCACATACACCGCTAAATAGACCACTGTATATGTTAGTTTAAACACTCAAACTTTTCAGCTAGCCGACTAATCGCTAGCATGTTCGGACATTGGATTTCATTGTAGCCTAGCCAGGCAGCTAGCTAGCTAGGCTAGTTGTGCATTTGTTTGATTACATGTTTAGTTGGCGAACATTGACGCTTGTAGCAACACGGATTGTTGTTTATATGTCACACGAACTTAAACAGGGCGAACACACACCACCAAATAGACCACTGGAGATAGTTTAAACACTCAGAATGATTCAGCTAGCCGACAGGTCACCCGCTAGCATGTTCGGACATTGCATTTCATTGTAAAGCGTAGCGAGGCAGCTAGGCTACATAGCCAGGTCACCAGAGCATTTATGAGCTAACGTTTTACCGATGGTTTGCTGCTGTCTCCTGACAGCCCGGGACATTTAAAATCATGTCGCGTTCTTGCGTGTCGTTTTCGCGACCACGCCCCCGAGGCAAACTTTCGCTGGCCGAAATTCGCGAGGTGTTTCGCTGTGTGGAACCCTACCGTAAGGATTCAATGTGCCACATGTACAGTATGTGCAACATTTAAAGATGATTTATAAAATCATGCCCACAATAATTATTTTAATAGCTTAGTGTTCTATGCACTAAAAATTAGATTAGATTAGATTAGATAATACTTTATTTATCCCACAATGGGGAAATTCACTTATTACAGCAGCAGTTTTTCCACAATAAAAACAAACCAACAAACAACCGAACAAACAAACAGATAATGAGCAAAAAAAAAAGAAAACACTGAATGAATGTAAAGTGGCATTATATAAAAAGTATTTAAGTAAAGTGAGGTGGCCATAGTGCAAAAAAAATACTGTAATGTAAGTAAGTAATTGACGTGAAATTAGATTGAAAAATATGTAATTACATAACAGCGAAAGTAATTAACCATAATATAAATTACATTTATATTTAAGTGTGACCATAATATAAATAATATTGAAAAAGTAAGTACTTGGAATGGAAAAGATAGAAATACAGATGGAAAAATATAAATACAGATAATAAGAAATATATACATAGAGCCATGCTGAGTGAAAAAGGTATGGATAAAGGCTTTAGGCCGCCCTACACTTTATTTTAGGCCCAATTTAATATGCTACTTCATTTTATTCAGTATACAGTATGTAGTAGGGGGTCCCTACTCCGTCTCTTTTTCAGTTTAGGGGTCCTTGGTTTAAAACACGTTGAAGACCCCTGCGTTATATCTTTCAGAGTTTCCGACCGTAGACCTGTTTCAGACAGTCTATGCCGTAGACATGTACACTCACCTAAAGGATTATTAGGAACACCCTCCTAAGACCGTGTTTGACCCCCTTTCTCCTTCAGAATTGCCTTAATTCTTGGTGGCATTGATTCAACAAGGTGCTGTAAGCGTTCTGTAGAAATGTTGGCCCATACTGAGAGGAGAGGGTCTTGCAGTTGATGAGATTTGGGGGATCCACATCCAGGGCACGAAGCTCCCTCCACCACCTCCCTAAGATGTTCTATTGGGCTGAGATCTGGTGACTGGGGGGGCCATTTTAGTCCAGTGAACTCATTGTCATGTTCAAGAAACCAATTTGAAATGATTGGAGCTTTGTGACCTGGTGCATTATCCTGCTGGAAGTAGCCATCAGAGGATGGGTACATGGTGGTCATAAAGGGATGGACATGGTCAGAAACAATGCTCAGGTAGGCTGGGGCATTTAACCGATGCCCAGCTGGTACTAAGGGGCCTAAAGTGGGCCAAGAAAACATCCCCCACACCATTACACCCCCACCACCACCCCCACCACCAGCCTGCCCAGTGGTAACAAGGCATGACCGATCCATGTTCTCATTCTGTTTACACCAAATTCTGACTCTACCATTTGAATGTCTCAGCAGAAATCGAGACTCATCAGACCAGGCAACATTTTTACAGTCTTCAACTCAGAGCCGGCCCGACCCATAAGCAAACTAAGCGTCTGCTTAGGGCCCCGGGGCTACCAGAGGGGCCCCCCAAGAGCGCTTGAAATGTCCCACAATAGAGCTCATAACAGAGCCGGTCTATTTAAAGATAGCGTTGCTGCTAACAGGTCTCACATTAGTCTTTAAATGCATATCTGTACATTATGAGCGCTTAAACTAATATTTACAATACACAAGTTGGTTTAGTGCCAAGTGCAGTGGTAACATGTTACAATGTGGAGAGTCCCCCCAAACCAAATCCTGCTTAGGGCCCCCAAAAGTCTGGGGCCTCGTGCTAATTGTAGCCTCATTTCCCTATTTTCAGTGGAGATGAGTGGTACCCAGTGGGGTCTTCTGCTGGTGTAGCCCATCCACCTCAAGGTTGTTTGTGTTGTGGCTTCACTGCAGTAACTGAGCAGATTGGGAAATACTCAGACCACTGTCTGGCACCAACAACCAGGCCACGCTCAAAGTAGCTTAGATCACCTTTCTTTCCCATTCTGACATTCAGTTTGGAATTCAGGAGATTGTCTAGACCTGGACCACACCCCTAAATGCAATGAAGCAGCTGCCATGTGATTGGTTGATTAGATAATT
>NC_053120.1:3090463-3092963 GCF_010015445.1 Perca fluviatilis
GAAATTGTAAAGTGTTGTTGGGGGGTTTTGGGTGTGTAAGGTGTGTGTGTGTGTCTGTGAGTGTTTGGGTGTGTGTGTGTCTTGAAGTGTTGTGTCTGTGAGTGTGTGTGTTGTGTGTGTGTCTGTAAGTTGTGTGTGTGTGGGGGTGTGTTAAAGTGTAAAAGTGTGTGTGTCTGTGAAGTGTGTGTGCTTGGGGGTGTTGTGTGTGTGTCTTTTTTAAGGGTGTGTGTGTGTGTGTGTGTGGTAGTGTAAGTGTGTGGGCGTGATGGTTTGTGATCTGATGTGTGGGGGGTGAGGTGGGGGGGGGTTGCTGTGAGTGGTGTTGTTTTGGTTGTGTGGTGTATTTGGTTTGATGTAATTATGGTGTTGTGGTGTGTGTGCTAGTTATTGTCTGTGAGGTGTGTGTTGTGTGTGTGTGTGTGGGTGTGTGTGTGTTAGTGTGTGTGTTGTTTTTGTGTGTGTGTGTGTGTGTGTTTTGTTGGTCTGTGATGTGTGTGCTGTGTGTGTGTGTGTGTGTGTGGTGTGGAGTGTAAAATGGTGTGTCTTGTGAATTGTGTGTGTGTGTCTGTGGTGTGTGTGTGTGTGTGTGTGTGTCTGTGAGTGTAAGTGTGTGTGTCTGTGTGTGTGTGTGTGTATATGGTTCAGAGCTGCTTGAAGCTTCGACTGAGAATCATAATTACTCACCTAGAGGAGAGGAGGAGGAGGAGGATGAGGAGGGAGGAGGAAGAGGAGGAGGAGGAAGAGGAGGGAGGAAGAAGAGGAGGAGGAAGAGGAGGAGGAGGAAGAGGAGGAGGCAGTGTGAGAAGTTGAGCAGTCGTGCAGCTTGTCTGATGCTGAAACAGTGAACAGTTGGTTTAGTCCAAACACTAAAAAACTAAAACGTGTCTCTATGAGATCTATCAATGTCCAGCGTGCTCCGGCCAATCACATGCTCTCATCAGAGGGCTCCTGTCAATCATACGACCGGCCAATCACATGCTCTCATCAGAGGGCTCCTGTCAATCATACGACCGACCAATCAAATGCTCTCATCAGAGGGCTCCTGTCAATCATACGACCGGCCAATCACATGCTCTCATCAGAGGGCTCCTGTCAATCATACGACCGGCCAATCACATGCTCTCATCAGAAGGGCCTCCATATCTCCGGCGACCAATCACATGCTCTCATCAGAGGGCTCCTGTCAATCATACGACCGGCCAATCAAATGCTCTCATCAGAGGGCTCCTGTCAATCATACGACCGGCCAATCACATGCTCTCATCAGAGGGCTCCCGTCAATCATACGACCGGCCAATCAAATGCTCTCATCAGAGGGCTCCTGTCAATCATACGACCGGCCAATCAAATGCTCTCATCAGAGGGCTCCCGTCAATCATACGACCGGCCAATCAAATGCTCTCATCAGAGGGCTCCACATACCGCCAATCACATGTTCATAAGGGGCTCCCGTCAATCCTACGACCGGCCAATCAACATGCTCTCATCAGAGGCTCCCGTCAATCATCACGACCGGCCAATCCACATGCTCTTAGGGCTTCCGCCAATCACATGCTCTCATCAGGGAGCTCCGTCAATCACTCGACCGCAATCCACATGCTCATCAGGGAGCTCCTATCAATCACCCGGTAATCCACTCATCGAGGGCTCCTATTCTAACCGGCCAATCACGCAGCAGCTGTTCCCTGGGTTCAACGCTTCACTGTAGCCGACAACCAGTGAGCGCCAGGCAGAGAGAGTTGAGATTAGACACCAAAACCACCAGTTCAGGTGAGGTGAAGACATGGTGGTTGGGATTAAAACACCTGTTACCTGAAGGCATCATATGATTTATTAATTAGGATTATCTTTTTAGGAATTTAAGGATCTTCTTTTATTCTAATATCAAACAGACAGAAAGATTTAATGTGCAGGAATCAAAAAATTATAACTGAAACAACACATGGAACATCACATGTGTGTGTGTGTGTGTGTGTGTGTGTGTGTGTGTGTGTGTGTGTGTGTGTGTGTGTTGTAGTGTGTTGTGGTGTGTGTGTGTGTGTGGTGTGGGTGTGTGTGGTCTGTGTGTGTGTGGTGTGTGTGTGTGTGTGTGGTGTGTGTATGTGTGTGTGTATGTATTTTGTGTGTGGTGTGTGGTGGTGAGTGTCGGTGTGTACATGTGTGTGTGATTGTGTGTGTGGTGTGTTTGTGTATGTGTAGTGTGCGTGTGTGTGTCTGTGTGCTGTGTGTGCATGTGAGTGTCTGTATGTGTGTGTCTTGTGTGTGTGTGAGTGTGTGTGTGTGAGTGTCTGTGAGTGTGTGTAGGTGAGTGGGTTTGTGTGTGTGTGTGTGTGTGTGTGGTGTGCGTTGTGTGAGGGTGGTGAGTGTTTGGGTGTGAGTGGGTGTGGAGGAGTGTGCATTGTTGTGTGGTTGTGTGTGCCTGTGAGGTGTGTGATTGAGTGGTGTGATTTGTGTGTCGTGGGTGTCATGTGTGTGTGTGTGTGTGTGTGTGAAGTGCTGT
>NC_053120.1:3117963-3125463 GCF_010015445.1 Perca fluviatilis
GTACTAAGAATGATGTGAAGCTGTCGCTTTCTCAAGCTGAACGAGTAGCGATAACGACGGATGGCTGGACGTCATGCTCAAATCAAGGGTATGTGACAGTTACCTCTCATCACAGTGATCCGGAGTGGAAAATGAAGACCTTTGTTCTGTAAACCTGAGTTTTAAATGAAGCCCATACTGGTAAAAATATTGGCGCGTTACTGCGCGAAGACTGCATGGAGTGGAAAATCTCCGACAAGAATCCTGCCATCGTCACAGATAATGCCCAGAATATGGCCGGTGCAGAAACCCAGTTCAGTACACACATTACCTGCTTCGCACATACACTCAACCTTGCCTCGCAGAAGGGTTTGGGCGTGGACCGTGCTTCCAGGTTGTTGGGGAAAGTGCGAAAAATTGTTGGATATTTTCACCGCAGCCCGATTGCATGTCACGCCCTACAGGAAAACCAAACTCTGATGGATTTACCAAAACATAAACTGATCCAAGACATAATCACCAGATGGAACAGTTCATTCGAAATGCTTGAATGTTTTTTGGAACAACTGCCAGCTCTGATGGCAACTCTGATGTCCAAGGATCTACGAAAGGGGTCACAGATGTAGGCACGCTGAGTGAGAGTGATATTGCCAATATGGATGAAATTGTTCAGTTGATGGGTCCTGTCAAAATGGCAACCACTGTGATGTGTGAAGAAGAGCAGCCAACTCTCTCTGTAAACTGCTGAAAAACCTACAGCCATGCGAAGACGACTCAACCCTGGTTGCAGAGATTAAGAGGGTGATGGCCAGTGACCTCTCCAGACGCTACAGAGGCACCCAAGATGCGCAACATAGATAAGTAATTTTGGAGTCTTAATTAAAGTCAACTTGTTTAATATTTTAGGTTATTAGACTGTATTAATTTGTAAAATGCCACACCTTTGCGTTTTCAAGTTTGAATTTGAGCTGAGTTTTTTTTCGTATGGAAAAGTAAACAAGATATCTGCAATAACATTCTTAGTTCATGGTGGCTTTAAATCATCACTGTGCCACATTTCTTTTAAACATACTAAAGTTTAATCTTCTGATTATTTTGTGTATGAGGAGGTGGTCATCACTTGCAAAGTCAGATCAACTTAATTTAATATGCAATGAATACAACATTCTTGTTCTTTAAACAGCATCAGCGTTGGACCCGCGATTTAATGAACTGCCCTACCTGGAAAAAGAGGACAGAGAACAGGTCTACGCAAAAATGGTTTTTGAGGCAGAAGTTTCCCACCAGGTAACTTTCATCTCTCTGCTCTTTTCTCTTCTCCCGTTTCATTTGTCCTCTCTCAACCTCTCTCATCTGTTCTTTATCTTCCTCTAACTTTCTGTGTGCAGCCTTACAGAGCAGAAATTTGAACAGTTCACGCATTCTTACATCAATAGATGCAAGCAATGGCAAATCGGAGGAAGACGAGGGAAGGATTCAATGAAGAGACCACAGGTGTGTTTCATGTGATACCAACAAAGGATTGTTGTTGTTTTGTATTAATGAGAAACATGACTATATTTTGAAATACATTTCTTATAATGTAGCTCCAAATGAGTCACCTCCTGGTAAGAAGAAAGCCTTACCCCTCAGTCACACTAGCTACAAGAGACATAGACAAAGCAACAGGCTACCATTCATTTTCAATGGGAGCGGCCGTTAACCAGCGAAGCTTGTGCTGCCACGCAGTAAGGGCCAAAATAGACCAGAAGTCTATTTCATGCAAATGCTGAGCGACGCAAGAGCCGCAGCCAATCGGAGGAAGGCAGTGTGAGGGCAGGGTGACATAGGTCAGTGACTTTGTCGAAGAAAATAATTCAAGATGGCTGAAAACGCTTCAGGACATCATATTTCTGTACATATCTGATATGTTTGGCATTTTATCTCCTATATTTTGTTACTTGTATCGAGAAATTCTTTTAAATCCAAAAACATCGTTCTTGTGACTTAACGAGACCTCTGAAGTAACTTTTAAGACGTGCTTGAAGGTCGCACCGGAGAATTTCTGTTTACTGTTGCCAAGCAACCAGGGGTAGGCTAGGCACGCCCAGGAGGCCCACAAGCGAGTGCATGCCACTCTCTTTTGTAGCTAATGTGACTGTGGGGTCAGATGCATTGTTTGGCGATTCCTTTGCCCAAAGAGAAAGAAAATCCACAAGTGAGACAGCCAGAGCGGTGGAGGTGGAGGTGGAGGTGTTAAGGTACCGAGCAAAAGATGCGTTGCCTTTGACTGAAAATGCCATGAAGTGGTGGAGATCTCAGGAGAACGAGCTACCTGTACTTTCAACCTTTGCTAAACGGTACCTGTGCATTCCAGGCACTGGTGTGCCAGCAGAGCGAGTTTTTAGTACTGCTGGCGACATAGTGAATGCACAGAAAAGTGTTCTATGGCCAGATCTTGTTGATCAGTTGATATTTTTGAAATAAAATCTGTAGTCATTGAAGAGTAGTTGGTTACACTTGATCTTTTGTTAAATATTAATTGTTTATTAAAATGAGAGTGGTAGCAGGTTCAGCCACTGTTCATTCAACCTGAAGAAATGTTGGTTGCACTTTATTTTTGATATTAATACTGTATTTGTATTATTTTTATGTTGAAAAACAACAGCAAAAGAAGCAGGTAAACCTAATTGTTAATTCAACCTGAAGAGATGTTGGTTGCACTTTATTTTTGATAATAATATTGTAATATTTTTATGTTGAAAAACAAAAACAGAAGTAACAGGTAAACCTACTGTTGAAATGTTGGTTGCACTTACTTTACTTGTATTGAAAATGTATTGAATATTGAAAATGAGAGCAGAAAAGGTTAACTTTCTGTTAATTCAACCTAAAGTTTTGGTTGCACTTTATACAAATAAAATGTGAATGCATTTGCCATTAATTGTTGTTTACTTGTTTGTTTATATCCATAATTAATTTATACCTGATTCCCTTACAAGAAAAAACTTCACCTGCACTGTCCAGTATCCAGGTATTAATTTCAGTCACACTGGTTGAATTTTTGGCTAAAAGTTACTGAATCGATTTCAAGTCATTGAATCATTTCGGATCGTATCGTTTTAAATGAACCAATATCGTCCTTGAATCATATCGACAATCACGAATCGTGATACAAATGGAATCATTGTTAAAACGAATCCTTACACCCCTAATATATATATATATATATATATATATACTTTGTTAACAGCAAAAACACAAGAAAACAGGTGCACGGTCGACGGGAAGACAATATGAGGGTTAACAAATATTCATTCATTGAACATGCAGAAAGTTCTATATGATGTATGAATGAAATGTGTGGATCCATGTTTTTAAACCGTCAGTATTCAGGCTGTAGTTCCAAGTATGTAATGCAGATGTAATATCAAATATGACCACAAGATGGCGACATAGAGCAACTTTAAAATTAAATTAAATTACATTTGATTTATAGTATGAAATCATAACAAGAGTTATCTTGAGACAATTTACAGATAGAATAGGTCTAGACCACACTCTATAATTTACAAATCTCCAACAATTCTAATAATTCCCCCAAGAGCAAGCATTTAGTGCAACAGTAGCGAGGAAAAACTCCCTTTTAGGAAGAAACCTGGGACAGACCCAGGCTCTTGGTAGGCGGTGTCTGTAGGTGCCGGTTGGGGGTGTGATGAACAGTTGCAATAATAGTCACAATAAAGATAATGGAAAAATGACTACAAATGGTAGTCGTAGTAGTTCATGTCATAGCAGGGCACTGCAGGGTGTTACAGGATGTAGAGTGGCACAGCAGGACGCAGCAGGACACTGCAGGGCACCGCAGAGCATAGCAGGGTAATAGGGAGTGCAGCAGGACCACGGCGACAGCTGCAACCAAGATCTTGGTGCCATCCTAATCCAAGGAAATATGCTAGGCGAAAAAAAAAACATAAGGATTTCGTGAAGTGAACTCACCAGAGCTAGGTTAGTAACAAGCATTTCTGGGACAAGTATGCACACAACAAATTCAATTCAATTCAATTCAATTTTATTTATAGTATCAAATCATAACATAAGTTATCTCGAGACACTTTACAGATAGAGTAGGTCTAGACCACACTCTATAATTTACAAAGCCCCAACAATTCCAACAATTCCAGTAATTCCCCTCAAGAGCAAGCAGTGTCGACAGTGGCGAGGAAAACTCACTCCCTCTTGGAAGAAACCTCGGACAGACCCAGGCTCTTGGTAGGCGGTGTCTGACGAGCCGGTTGGGGGGGTGTGATGAACAGTGGCGATAGTAGTCACATTAATAATGGAACAGTGACTGGATGTAGCGGAAGCTGCAGGGTTCAGCAGGACGCAGCATGACATTGCAGGGCATCGCTGAGCTCAGCAGGAGTGCAGCAGGACCACGGAGACAGCTGCAACCAGGGTCTTGGTGCCAACGTTCTCACACGGAAAAACGCTGGGGGAAAAGCATAAGGACTCCGGGAGTAAACTCCCCAGAAGCGTAGGATTAGTAACAAGCATTTCTGGACGGGCGTCACACAAATAGTAATAGTAATAGTAACAGTAATAGTAACAGTAATAGAAAGGGAGAGAGCAGCTCAGTGTGTCAAAGGAAGGAAGTCCCCCCCGCAGTCTAGGACTATAACAGCGTAACTATAACAGGTAACTAAGAGAGACAGGTCATAAGGAGAGGTAGCTTTTTTGGGCTTAGAACTCTCCCCCCTGCGGATCTGGCTTGGCTGGCCTGCCTCCCCTCTACTTTGTTATGTATTATTAATCTAACAATTATGAAGAGAAGCAGTTGAGCCAGTTAGGTGAACACTGCAACTCCTCACTCCTAACTATAAGCTTTATCAAATAGGAGAGTGAAAGAGAGAGGAGAGAGAAGCTCAGTGTGTCACAGGAAGGAAGGAACTTCCCCGGCAGTCTAGAACTATAACAGCGTTACTAAGAGAGGAAGGTTAAGGAGAGGTGCCTGGTCGGGCTAGAACTCTCCCCAACCAGATCAGGCTGTACTGGCCTGCCTCCCTCTACTTTTATTATATTATTGATTATATGGTAGATGAATCTGACGACTATGAAGAAAAGCAGGTGGGCCGGGCTAGGCGGAGGCTGCAACTCCTCACTCCTTAACTATAAGATTTATCAAATAGGGAGGTTTTTCTTAAATATGGTGACCCCCCGAACCCAGATTGGGAGCTGGTTCCACAGGAGAGGAGCCTGGTAGCTGAAGGCTCTGGCCCCCAGTCTACTTTTAGAGACTCTAGGAACCACAAGTAGCTCTGCATTCTGGGAGCGTAGTTCTCTAGTGGGACAATAAGGTACTAAGAGCTCTTCTAGATAGGATGGTGCTTGACCATTTAGAGCTTTGTAGGTCAAGGAGAAGGATTTTAAATGTAATCTTGGATTTTACAAGAAGCCAATGCAGAGAAGCTAATACAGGAGAAATATGATCTCTTTTCTTAGTTCTTGTCAGAACACATGCTGCAGCATTCTGGATCAGCTGGAGAGTCTTAAGGGTTTTATTTGAGCATCCTGATAATAGGGAATTAAAGTAGTCCAGCCTGGAAGTAACAAATGCATGGACTAGTTTTTCAGCATCGTTTTGAGACAGGATGTTCCTAATTTTGGCAAAGATGAAAAAAGGCTGTTCTTTAGGTTTATTTTAGATGGCATTAAAGGATATATCCTGATCAAAAATAACTCCTAGATTTCTGACAGTAGTGCTGGAGGCCAGGGCAATACCATCCAGAGTATCTATATCTTTAGATAATGAAGTTCGGAGGTGTTTAGGGCCCAGCACAATGACTTCAGTTTTGTTTGAGTTTACCATCAGAAAATTGTCTGTCATCCAGTCTGGCTTGATTGACAAGTATAATTGGGTGTCGTCCGCATAACAGTTAATTGAGTGTTTCTTAATAATATTGCCTAGAGGAAGCATATCTAAGGAGAATAGAATTGGTCCAAGCACTGAGCCTTGTGGAACGCCATGGCTAACTTTAGCGTTTAAAGTCGTCCGTAGGCAGGCCATAGCACCATCTACAAATGTATCAATTTGGGAGGGAATAAAATTAACATAAACGTCCTCTGTTTTATTAAGGCATGGCATTGAGTTAAATGCTGTTGCAATATCTTCCTTAAATTTAGGTATAGCACTGTCAGATAGGCATCTACAGTTGAAGCTTTTATCTAATTTCGTATAGTCAGTTAGTAAAAATTTGTTATTAAAAAATGGTCTGATAATACAGGATTCTGCGGAAAAATTATTAAATCCTTAATTTTAATGCCATATGCCGAAAGAAATCGAGGGTGTGGTAAAAACAGTGTGTGGCCTTATGCACACTCTGACTGAAACAAATTGAATCTAATAATTCATATAGAACTCAGCGGGTTTTTTATAATGGTTCTTTATCTAATTGCAAAAGTTTAGTTTGTGGTTTACCACAAGAAAGTTGCTTGGGTCCTCTTTTGTTTTCGGTTTTTATTAACGATTTGCCCTTAACTGTTAAAAAAGCATCAATGACAATGTTTGCAGATGACTCAACTGTTTATTACGCTTCAGATTCATGTGATAAAATTAATCATGTTCTGTCTAGAGAATTAGATTCGGTGTATAAGTGGGTTAGTGGAAACAAATTAGTATTAAATATATCCAAACAAATAGTATGATCATCGGATCAAAACAAAAATTGATGCTAGGATAGGAATTAAAGTTACAAATAGCCGGACAAAGAATACAACAAGTTGAAAAGGCTAAACTGTTAGGTTTGGTTATTGATAGTAGTCTCTCATGGACAGAACACATAAATATGATTGTTAACAGAATAGGATGTGGCATGTCCAGTGGAACCGAACCGGGTCTGACCAGGAAGGACAGGAACCATTCAGGACAGACCACCAGCCCGAGTCCACCATGCACATGGAAGAAAAGAACGGAAGGCATGAAGGAAACCGAGAACACCAGGAAGATGGACCAACCACCCAGGAACCAGGCATCCAACCCAGGAACCGATCCCAACCAGGAACTGACCCAGCAGGTGGCACAGACCAGGCAGAACCAGTGGAAGAAATCCAGGCAGACAGGAAACCCCATCAGGAACAGCCCACCAACTGACCACCAGGTCTCATCCAGTGGAAAGAACACCAGGGAACCAGGAAACTGAAGGAACTGAAACTGAAACCAGGAAACCAGTGGAAGGTAGGAAACCGGAAGAATGAACTGAAACACCAGTGGTGGAAGGGAAGAATGAAGAAGGAATGGAATGAAGGAACACACCATTCAGGTAGTAGAACCAGGAACCAGGCATGTGTGTGTGTTTCAGGCTGCCTGTGTGCCTTCTGTGCTGCAGGTGTTTCAGAAAGTACACAAGCCTGTTCAGGCAGGTGTGTGTGTGTGCAGAAATTCAGGTGCAGGTGTGTGTGTGTGTGTGTGTGTCTGTCTGTGCGCTGCTCAGGCAAGCAGATGTGTGTGTTTGTGTGCTGTATTGCCTGGTGTATGCAGGTGTG
>NC_053120.1:3140463-3173657 GCF_010015445.1 Perca fluviatilis
TGTGTGTCTGTGTGTCTGTGTGTGTCTGTGTGTGTGTGTGTGTCTGTGTGTGTGTGTGTGTGTGTGTGTGTGTGTGTGTGTGTGTCGGTGGGCTTGTTTTACTGTATTCGTGGATTTCCATAACCGGGAGTCTAGTATACTTGTGGGGTCCCGACAGCTTTGTGGGGCCAAAATGCTGGACCTCCTCAAGTTTAAAGGGCTGTTTGAGGGTTAAGACTTGGTTTTAGGATTAGGGATAGAATTAGGTTATGGTTAAGGGTAGGGTAAGGGTTAAGGTTAGGCATTTAGTTGTGATGGTTAAGGTGAGGGTAAGGGTTAAGGTTAGGCATTTAGTTGTGATGGTTAAGGTGAAGGTAAGGGTTAAGGTTAGGCATTTAGTTGTGATGGTTAAGGTGAAGGTAAGGGTTAAGGTTAGGCATTTAGTTGTGATGGTTAAGGTGAAGGTAAGGGTTAAGGTTAGGCATTTAGTTGTGATGGTTAAGGTGAGGTAAGGGTTAAGGTTAGACATTTAGTTGTGATGGTTAAGGTTAGGGTAAGGGTTAAGGTTAGGCATTTAGTTGTGATGGTTAAGGTCGTAAGAAAGGTTAAGGTTAGGCATTTAGTTGTGATGGTTAAGGTTAGGGTAAGGGTTAAGGTTAGGCATTTAGTGGTGATGGTTAAGGTTAGGGTAAGGGTTAAGGTTAGGCATTTAGTTGTGATGGTTAAGGTTAGGGTAAGGGTTAAGGTTAGGCATTTATTTGTGATGGTTAAGGTTAGGGTAAGGGTTAAGGTTAGGCATTTAGTTGTGATGGTTAAGGTGAGGGTAAGGGTTAAGGTTAGGCATTTAGTTGTGATGGTTAAGGTGAGGGTAAGGGTTAAGGTTAGACATTTAGTTGTGATGGTTAAGGTGAGGGTAAGGGGCTAGGGAATGCATTATGTCAATGACAGGTCCCCACAAAGATAGTGCCACAAACCTGTGTGTGTCCGTCCAAAGCTTGTAGTTTTTCCCACCTCTCATTCAACTATAAATAGTTCCCGTATATATACACTGCTCAAAAAAATAAAGGGAACACTTCAACAACACAATGTAACTCCAAGTCAATCACACTTCTGTGAAATCAAACTGTCCACTTAGGAAGCAACACTGATTGACAATAAATGTCACATGCGGTTGTGCAAATGGAATAGACAACAGGTGGAAATTATAGGCAATTAGCAAGACACCCCCCAATAAAGGAGTGGTTCTGCAGGTGGTGACCACAGACCACTTCTCAGTTCCTCTGCTTCCTGGCTGATGTTTTGGTCACTTTTGAATGCTGGCGGTGCTTTCACTCTAGTGGTAGCATGAGACAGAGTCTACAATCCACACAAGTGGCTCAGGTAGTGCAGCTCATCCAGGATGGCACATCAATGCGAGCTGTGGCAAGGTTAGCTGTGTCTGTCAGCGTAGTGTCCAGAGCATGGAGGCGCTACCAGGAGACAGGCCAGTACATCAGGAGACGTGGAGGAGGCCGTAGGAGGGCAACAGCCCAGCAGCAGGACCGCTACCTCCGCCTCTGTGCAAGGAGGAGCAGGAGGAGCGCTGCCAGAGCCCTGCAGAATGACCTCCAGCAGGCCACAAGTGTGCGTGTGTCTGCTCAAACGGTCAGAAACAGACTCCATGAGGGTGGTATGAGGGCCCGACCTCCACAGGTGGGGGTTGTGCTTACAGCCCAACACCGTGCAGGACGTTTGGCATTTGCCAGAGAACACCAAGATTGGCAAATTCGCCGCTGGCGCCCTGTGCTCTTCACAGGTGAAAGCAGGTTCACACTGAGCACGTGTGACAGAGTCTGGAGTCGCCGTGGAAACGTTCTGCTGCCTGCAACATCCTCCAGCATGACCGGTTTGGCGCTGGGTCAGTAATGGTGTGGGGTGGCATTTCTTTGGGGGGGCCGCACAGCCCTCCATGTGCTCGCCAGAGGTAGCCTGACTGCCATTAGGTACCGAGATGAGATCCTCAGACCCCTTGTGAGACCATATGCTGGTGCGGTTGGCCCTGGGTTCCTCCTAATGCAAGACGATGCTAGACCTCATGTGGCTGGAGTGTGTCAGCAGTTCCTGCAAGAGGAAGGCATTGATGCTATGGACTGGCCCGCCCGTTCCCCAGACCTGAACCCACTTGAGCACATCTGGGACATTATGTCTCGCTCCATCCACCAACGCCACGTTGCACCACAGACTGTCCAGGAGTTGGCGGATGCTTTAGTCCAGGTCTGGGAGGAGATCCCTCAGGAGACCATGCGCCACCTCATCAGGAGCATGCCCAGGCATTGTAGGGAGGTCATACAGGCACGCGGAGGCCACACACACTACTGAGCCTCATTTTGACTTGTTTTAAGGACATTACATCAAAGTTGGATCAGCCTGTAGTGTGGTTTTCCACTTTAATTTTGAGTGTGACTCCAAATCCAGACCTCCATGGGTTGATACATTTGATTTCCATTGATCATTTTTGTGTGTTTTTGTTGTCAGCACATTCAACTATGTAAAGAAAAAAGTATTTAATAAGATTATTTCATTCATTCAGATCTAGGATGTGTTATTTTAGTGTTCCCTTTATTTTTTTTGAGCAGTGTATTTCATATTAGTGCTGGGCAATATATCGATGTTATACCAATATGGTGATATGAGACTTGATATTGTCTTAGATTTTGGATATTGTGATATGGTAAGTGTTGTCTTTTCCAGGTCTTACAGGCTGCATTACAGTAAAGTGATGTCATTTTCTGCTCTAGCTGTTATTGTCTCAGTCTGACATCCCTCTCTGCTCTCCCAGTGTCCTCCCACTACCCCGGCCTGGTCCAGACTCTGCCCGGCCTGGCCTCGCTGTCCCTCCCCGGCGGCGCCCGGCTGGGGTTCCCCCCCCACATGTCCGCTGGAGTCTCTGTCCTGCTGGTCAGCAACCTCAACCCCGAGGTGAGTCCACACACACACGAGCCGCCAAACAGCGTCCGGTCAGTGTAACACTTATATCAGTTAAATTCTCTAAGCACAAACGGACAGTTGGAAAAACAGAAAAATGGGTTTTCAAATATCCAGTTTTTCAATTTTTTTCTGCCTTGACAAATAAAAAAAAAAATTTGATCTTTAAACTGTTTTTCCAATTTTTCTGTTTTTTATTCAGAGGATCAGAAATTTAGAAAATTGCGTCTGCTACAATTATTCATAATACTGCCATGGTATTCTCTCCCTCTACTTTGTGGAACATGCAGGTTATTAACTGCATATGGAGCAAAAAACTGAAAGACTTTGGGGTCAGAGGTGCAGCTGATGGTTTCGAGTAGCTAGGCGATAAGAGGGAGAGAATACCATGGTAGTATTATGAATAATTGGAGCCCAGACACAATTTTGTAATTTTCTAAATTTCTGATCCTCTGAATAAAAACAGAAAATTGGAAAAACAGTTTAAAGATCAAATTCTTTTAACTTGTCAAGGTGGGAAAAAAAATGATAAATTGGATATTTGGGTCGGTGTAGGTCAGTGTAACTCTTATCAGTTCAATTTTCTAAGCACAAACGGACAGTTGGAAAAACAGAAAAATGGGTTTTCAAATATCCAGTTTTTCATTTTTTTTTCCACCTTGACAAATTAAAAAATTGGATCTTTAAACTGTTTTTCCAATTTTCTGTTTTTTATTCAGAGGATCAGAAATTTAGAAAATTACAAGATTGCATCTGAGCTCCAATTATTCATAATACTACCATGGTATTCTCTTCCTCGAAACCATCAGCTGCACCTCTGACCCCAAAGTCTATCATTTATTTAGTTTTTTGGTCCATATGCAGTTAATGAGCTGCATATTCTGCAAACTAGAGGGAGAGAATACCATGGCAGTATTGAATAATTGGAGCCCAGACACAATTTTGTAATTTTCTAAATTTCTGATCCTCTGAATAAAAAACAGAAAATTGGAAAAACAGTTTAAAGATCCAATTTTTTTTATTTGTCTAGGCAGAAAAAAAATGAAAAATTGGATATTTGAAAATCCATTTTTCTGTTTTTCCAACTGTCCTTTTGTGCTTGGAGAATTGAACTGATGAGAGTTACACTGACCTTCTCGGTTGGTTTCTGTCGCCTTTTTGTTGTCGCCTTTTTTCGACCTAACTTGGCGATTTGTAAAAGCGACAAAAAAAGTTACAAAATAAGTGACAGAAAGTTTGGTTCTGGGTGTAAAAATCCCGTTGATTTGGTGTTTTGAAAACCCTTGATTTTTGGATGGTTTCTAAAGATTAACTTGTAAACAAAAGCAAAAAGTACATGATGTTTTTACCTTTTTATCCCTTTTTACCTAGACTTCCTGTAATGTTTTTAATGCCTACACACACACAGAGACACAGACACACACAGTAACACACACACAGTAACACACACACAGTAACACACACACACACACAGTAACACACACACACACAGAGACACAGACACACACACACAGTAACACACACACACACACACACAGTAACACACACACACACACACACAGTAACAGACACACACACAGTAACACACACACACACACAGTAACAGACACACACACAGAGACACAGACACACACACACAGAGACACAGACACACACACACAGTAACACACACACACACACACACACACACACAGTAACACACACACACACACACAGTAACAGACACACACACAGAGACACAGACACACACACACACAGAGACACAGACACACACACACACATACAGAGACAGACACACACACACACACACACACACAGAGACACACACACACAGACACACAGACACACACACACACACAGACACACACACACACACACAGAGACACAGACAGACACACACACACACACACACACACAGAGAGAGACAGACACAGAGACACACACACACACACACACACACACACACACATAGTAACACACACACTCTCTCTCCTCTGCAAAGGTAATTAACCTCCTGATTGACCCCTCACCTGTCTGTTTCTCTCCCCTTTTTTAATTGGTTACCATGGAATCGCCTGGGACCCTCCCACCTTTACCTGTCCTGTCCCTCCTGCTGTCTCTAAAGAGAGTTACGCCCCACTGCCTCTTTATTCTCTTCGGTACGTTGTCACCTGATTGGTCTGATTTTAACTTCATGTTTGGTTGATTTATTTTTTTCTTTTTTCATTTGTTTTTTTTCCTGTTTTTAATGAGGAGAAATGAATGAATGAATGTCTGCTGGTTTTGTCAGATTTTGTGTGTTGATTTGAGTTCATTCACAATATTTGCAGCTTTAGATTTGACTTTAAGAAGAGTTTTTCACACCCGGAAGAACACAGACTCAAAGTGAAGAACATTTAGAAATAGAAAAGAATAAATATGAACGTTTAAATCAAGATGGGAGAGACGTTCCTTAGTAAAAGACGACGTTTCACCAGGAATCTGCGGACGCAGAACTTTCCACAGATTTGACCAAATTTAAATATACGTCAGGATATTAACACATCTCCACTCCGTGCAGAAAAACTATAATTTTCATTCTGGATCACCCCAAAATAACAGCCGAAAACTGACTGAGAAAACAGCCGAAAACTGACCGAAAAACCAGCCACAAACTGACCGAAAAACCAGCCACAAACTGACCCGGAAAAACCAGCCGAAAACTGACCGAAAAACCAGCCACAAACTGACTGGAGAAACCAGCCGAAAACTGACCCAAAAAACAACCGAAAACTGACTGAGAAACCAGCCGAAAACTGACCCAAAAAACAGCCGAAAACTGACTGAGAAACCAGCCGAAAACTGACCGAAAAAACAGCCGAAAACTGACTGAGAAACCAGCCGAAAACTGACCGAAAAAACAGCCGAAAACTGACTGAGAAACCAGCCACAAACTGACTGAGAAACCAGCCGAAAACTGACCAACAAAACAGCCGAAAACTGACTGAAAAACCAGCCGAAAACTGACCAAAAAAACAGCCGAAAACTGACTGAGAAACCAGCCGAAAACTGACCAAAAAAACAGCCGAAAACTGACCGAAAAACCAGCCACAAACTGACTGAAAAACCAGCCGAAAACTGACCGAAAAACCAGCCACAAACTGACCGAAAAACCAGCCACAAACTGACTAAAAAAACAGCCGAAAACTGACTGAGAAAACAGCCGAAAACTGACTGAGAAAACAGCCGAAAACTGACCGAAAACAAGCCACAAACTGACCAAAAAAACAGCCGAAAACTGACTGAGAAAACAGCCGAAAACTGACCGAAAACAAGCCACAAACTGACCAAAAAAACAGCTGAAAACTGACTGAGAAACCAGCCGAAAACTGACCAAAAAAACAGCCGAAAACTGACCGAAAAACCAGCCACAAACTGACTGAAAAACCAGCCGAAAACTGACCAAAAAAACAGCTGAAAACTGACTGAGAAACCAGCCGAAAACTGACCGAAAAACCAGCCACAAACTGACTAAAAAAACAGCCGAAAACTGACTAAAAAACCAGCCGAAAACTGACCGAAAAAATATATATCTCCAGATTCTGTTTATTCAGGCATTTTTGTCCCTTTAAAAAAATTAAGTCCCTTTTGATGCTTTTCTTTGCCATTTATGTCTCCTTTTTTCAACGTTTTTGGTGCTTTTTCCACCATTTTGTAATTTTGTGTCTTATCTTTAGCTTATCTTTACTCAGTGGGACGCCCGGCGCCCCTAGCGTTTGCCTATCCTGCCGACACCACGCCCGGCGCCCCTAGCGCTTGCCTATCCTGCCGACACCACGCCCGGCGCCCCTAGCGCTTGCCTATCCTGCCGACACCACGCCCGGCGCTTAGCTGCCTATCCTGCCGACCACCACCGCCTAGCGCTGCTTTTTATCCCTGCCGACACCACACCCGGCTCTAGCGCTTGCCTATCCTGCCGACACCAGCCGGCTTTGCCTATCCTGCCACACCACCGGGCCTAGCCTTTGCCTATCCTGCGCATACCACGCGCTTAGCTTGCCTATCCTGCCGACACCAGCACTGCCTAGCTGCCTATCCTGCCGACACCACGCCCGGCGCCCCTAGCGCTTGCCTATCCTGCCGACACCACGCCCGGCGCCCCTAGCGCTTGCCTATCCTGCCGACACCACGCCCGGCGCCCCTAGCGCTTGCCTATCCTGCCGACACCACGCCCGGCGCCCCTAGCGCTTGCCTATCCTGCCGACACCACGCCCGGCGCCCCTAGCGCTTGCCTATCCTGCCGACACCACGCCCGGCCGGCCCTCTGAACGCCTCTCAGTCCCAGGCTTTAGAGTTTAGTCGTGGTGCTTGAATGCGACCGATTCTTGTCCTCCGAGCTGCATGTGTTGTGTGTTTCATCTGATTCCAGTGAAGTCTCAGGTTCTGAGTTTGCATGCCGGGCCTCTTTCAGTTTGCATGTCCTCGGTGCTGAATCGGCTGCTCGCCGACACTCCCACAATTCATAGCTCAGAGCTCCTACACGGTGTAATCGGCTATTTTGATTTCCTCTGATCCTTACACCTAATTTCCTCACTTCATTTCCTGTGTTTAAACCTCCGGAAGCTCCGGCCTTTTAAATTTAAAACTCCCAAATGTGTCAGCGTTGGTTCCCTGGTTCAAGACCAGAGGTGTCCAACTCGACCTCACGAAGGCCCACGCTGGAACGTAAGGGCGAACTCCCACTAGGGCTGGGCGATATGGACCAAAAGTCATATCCCGATATATTTAGGCTGAATATCGATATATACGATATATATCCCGATATTTTTTTTCCGCAAAGTGAGAGCAAATGTTCAGTCAAAGCCAAATATGACAAGTAGTTTCATAGAAACCGTTGCAAAATCAAATGAATAAATAATAAACAGGTTTCTTCACCTGGTTCATGATTAAATGCTCAGCTGTTCAAATAACAATAAAATGTAAACATAAATACTGTATAACAATATTTATACTTTTTTATTTATTTTTTTTAAATCAAAGCTCCATAAGGTGCACATTTACATTAATAAAAATCTTAAATAAAAAGCCTATAAAATAAAGGAGGCCAATCCAAAAGGAGTCAGCAGCTTGCATGGAGCAAGGATCAAAATTTGAACTTTATTGATATTTATTTATGAACATTTATTAGAGGATCAACCCCATGAGATGCAACATCTCATTTTCATGGGGGTCCTCAGGATCACGTCCAAACAACAGAATAGCAGAACAGAGTAGATGCAATCAAATAAAAATAAAAATGTAATCATAACAATAATAAAAAACACGCATGCCCGCACACACACACACACACACACACACACACACACACACACACACACACACACACACAAGCTCTCACTATCCCTACCCCCATCCCCATCACATGTAAAATGTTTGAGAAACAACTGATGTAACATATAACACAATAATCCCAAATATAACTCACAAAATCAACATTACTATGTAAATTTATGTACATTAGCACATTCGCATATATGCGATATGGTCTAATTCCATATCTCATTTAAAAATATATTGATATATTTTTTTATATATCGATATATCGCCCAGCCCCCAAAACTGCGCTGTCGAGCACTCGCACTGCAGCAAAACCGTCCAGGGCCAGAGCACGCTTACACCACTACAAAGCCCCTTCATCTGTCAGGTCAGCACCAGACCGGGCGCCTTTAGCGATCACACTGATGCCTATTGGCCGAGTCCAACCGAACCGGTTTAGAGTAAACAGCTGGACCGCAAACAGCCCGGGCCCAGTACGGAGTGATCACACACCTTGTACCTGGACAACATTTTACATTACATGTTACATTACATGTCATTTAGCTGACTCTTTTATCCAAAGCGACTTAACGTTTTGCCATTTATGTCAGAGGTCGCACGCCTCTGGAGCTACTAGGGGTTAAGTGTCTTGCTCAGGGACTCATTGGTTGATGTATCTCAGTGGGAATCGAACCCGGGTCTCCCACGCCAAAGGCACGTGTCCTATCTACTGCGCCATCGTTGAAACGATAATAAAAAATGGCCACAGTAACTTTTTTTATTTTTTTATTTTTTTAACGACAAAAACTTGGAAAAAGACGGTAGAAAGTAGGGCTGCCACCTCTTAGTCGATTAGTCGACTAATCGGTCGTTTTGGTCTTAGTCGACTAAGATTTCTTTAGTCGATTTAGTCATTTTTTATGCTTATTCGTGCTTAATTACTCATTTCCAAGAAACTCATGAGCACATTTGTGGTAAACACAAGATTTAAAGTGGTGCTTTTGCAAGATTAATTGTGGAGAAACTCAGTTTTACAGATGGTTAATTAACTACATTTATATTGTGCTTTTCTAGTCTTAACCACCTCTCAAAGCGCACAGCTCTGTCAATTAAAATCAACTAATCGATTAGTCGACAAAATCGTATAAGTGTTAGTCGACTAAGAAGTTCTTTAGTCGAGGACAGCCCTAGTAGAAAGAAGGAAGCAAGAATAGGTTGAAAATAGTAACTAAAACTTATTTTTTTAAACGCAGTAGAAAGAAGTCAACACTAAGGCGACAAAAGTGACAAAAAAATGTGAAAAATATATTTGAAAAAAGTGACAAAAACTGTGAAGAAAAATAGACCGAAGAAAGGCAAGAATAGGTCAAAACAAATGACAAAACCTTTAAAAAAAAAGTTGACAAACTTCAAAAACAGCGACAAAAACTTTGAAAAAAGCGACAAAGTTGGAGAAAATAAAGCCAGTACAAGTAACTACAGCCTTGTAACTGAAGACAGTTTTGGTCACCTACCCCATGCAGGCCTCCAGAGTACCCCTAGAGGGACACTGGCCTAGTCCAACCCAACCCAACCGTGCCCAGGCGCGCCTCTTTCAAGCGGGCCAGGACCCGGTTTAGAGTAAACAGCAACCAGCCCGGGCCCGGTACGGAGTGATCACACCAGTCACACCAACCGTACTTTGGGGTCAAACGTTTAGCAAATCAAGCGAAACCTAGATTTCATTTTTAACAACAGCTCCCCACACCGACAGCAACCCGTTCCACAGCCTGAATATAAAAACTCTGTTCTGGGAGTCTCCAAGTCGGAAAATCTGCCAAATTCTGCTCTGAGTTTTACGTCTTCGTTTGGTCCACAAGTAGCCGAAAAAACAGTTACAAAAACATTGAAAAAAAGCACCAAAAGTGTGAGACAGGACAGTGGGCCTTGAGTTTGACAGGTGTGGTTTATGATAAGGGTCAGGGCTTGGGCTGGTTGGTTCCCAGAGTGTAGCTTTACCTGTTGGTCTTTGTGTCTGTATGAAGAATTTAACCTGTGTGTGTGTGTGTGTGTGTGTGTGTGTGTGTGTGTGTGTGTGTGTGTTAAGGTGTTTACGGCGACGTGATGAGAGTGAAGATTCTGTTCAACAAGAAGGAGAACGCTCTGGTTCAGATGTCGGACTGCACACAGGCTCAGCTAGGTAACCTCCCACACACACACACACTCAGCTAGGTAACCTCCCACACACACACACACTCAGCTAGGTAACCTCCCACACACACACACACACACACACTCAGCTAGGTAACCTCCCACACACACACACACACACACTCAGCTAGGTAACCTCCCACACACACACACACACACACTCAGCTAGGTAACCTCCCAACACACACACACACTCAGCTAGGTAACCTCCCACACACACACACACACACACTCAGCTAGGTAACCTCACACACACACACTCAGCTAGGTAACCCCACACACACACACTCAGCTAGGTAACCTCACACACACACACTCAGCTAGGTAACCTCACACACACACACTCAGCTAGGTAACCTCACACACACACACTCAGCTAGGTAACCTCACACACACACACTCAGCTAGGTAACCTCCCACACACACACACACTCAGCTAGGTAACACCCACACACACTCAGCTAGGTAATGTCCCGCACACACACTCAGCTAGGTAATGTCCCGCACACACACTCAGCTAGGTAACCTCCCACACACACACACACACACACACTCAGCTAGGTAACCTCCCACACACACACTCAGCTAGGTAACCTCCCACACACACACTCAGCTAGGTAACCTCCCACACACACACTCAGCTAGGTAACCTCCCCACACACACACTCAGCTACGTAACCTCCCACACACAAAAACCAGCTAGATAACCTCCACACACACACACTCAGCTACGTAACCTCCACACACACACACACTCAGCTAGATAACCTCCAACACACACACACTCAGCTAGGTAACCTCCCACACACACACACACACACACTCAGCTAGGTAACCTCCCCCACACACACACACTCAGCTAGGTAACCTCCCACACACACACACACTCAGCTAGACTCAGCTAGGTAACCTCCCACACACACACACACACTCAGCTAGGTAACCTCCCACACACACACACACACTCAGCTAGGTAACTTCCCACACACAGGCTCAGCTAGGTAATGTTCCACACACACACTCAGCTAGGTAACCTCCCACACACACACTCAGCTAGGTAACCTCCCACACACACACACACACACACACACTCAGCTAGGTAACCTCCCACACACACACTCAGCTAGGTAACCTCCCACACACACACACTCAGCTAGGTAACCTCCCCCACACACACACTCAGCTACGTAACCTCCCACACACACACACTCAGCTAGATAACCTCCAACACACACACTCAGCTAGGTAACCTCCCACACACACACACACACTCAGCTAGGTAACCTCCCACACACACACTCAGCTAGGTAACCTCTCACACACACACACACTCAGCTAGGTAACCTCCCCCACACACACACACTCAGCTAGGTAACCTCCCCCACACACACACACACACTCAGCTAGGTAACCTCCCCCCACACACACACACTCAGCTAGGTAACCTCCCACACACAGGCTCAGCTAGGTAACTTCCCACACACAGGCTCAGCTAGGTAATGTTCCACACACACACTCAGCTAGGTAACCTCCCACACACACACTCAGCTAGGTAATGTTCCACACACACACTCAGCTAGGTAACATCCCACACACACACACACACACACAAACACACACACTCAGCTAGGTAACATCCCACACACACTCACTCAGCTAGGTAACCTCCCACACACACACACACACACACTCAGCTAGGTAACCTCCCACACAGGCTCGGTGCCATCTGCAGCTCTGTGGCAGCAGATAAGTGACTTCTCTACGCTAGTGTCCTTCTTCTGGGGCCTCTTTTGATAAGATGCATACCACAACTTTATCCCTGACCTGTCTGGTATGTTCCTTGGGCTTCATGATACTGTTTGTTCACTCTAACAAACCTCTGAGACCTTCACAGAACAGCTGTATTCATACTGAGATTAGATTACACACAGCTGGACTCTGTTTACTATTTACCTGACTTCTGAAGGCAATTGGTTGCACTAGATTTTATTTAGGGGTATCAGAGGAAAGGGGGCTGAATTATTTTTGCAAATTTGAAAGCCATGTATCATTTTCCTTCCACTTCACAATTGAAATGAAATACATTTAAGTTTGTGGTTGTAACGTGACAACATGTGGGAAAGTTCAAAGGGGTATGAATACTTTTTGCTGCAAGCCTCTGTATATTTCAGTTTCATATTATTCATCTTGGATTTTAAAAGAGATTCTCCAGTTGTACAAGGTTCCATCTAACCTGCTGTGCTGTGAAAACTATCAATGTCTACATCAAGAATTGTAAAAGCAGTTACATGTACTCCACAGACTCTCCAGTCAAGATACATTTCATTCAGATATCTGCATGGGAGAGAGGGAGCCCCTTTTGAAAAGACACTGGGTTGAGTGCAGAATACACTAGGGCTGTGCTCGATTGAAGAAATTAGTCGACTAACACTCATTCAACTGTATCGACTAATCGATTAGTTGATTTAATCGACAGATCTGTAAATCTGAGTTTCTCCGCAAAGAGTCATGCAAAAGCACCACTTTAATTCTTGTGTTTACCAGAGATGTGCTCGTACGTTTCTTGGAAATAAGTCATTCAGCATGAAAAAAAGCTTCAGACATGACTAATGGACTAAAGAGATCTAAGTTGACTGAGACCAAAACCACCGATTAGTCGACTAATCGGCTAAGAGGGAGCAGCTCTAGAATATACAGTATGTGCATGGAGTGGTTTCTTCCAGTCATAAACCTGAGCAGCGTTCTTCACCTTCGTCTTTCCTTGCAGCCATGAGCCACCTGAGCGGCCAGCAGCTGCACGGGAAACCTCTGCGCATCACGCCGTCCAAACACACCAGCGTTCAGCTTCCCCGCGAAGGCCACGAGGACCAAGGTCTGACAAAAGACTACAGCAACTCCCCACTGCACCGCTTCAAGAAGCCGGGCTCCAAAAACTACTCAAACATCTTCCCACCTTCTGCCACTCTGCACCTCTCCAACATCCCGTAAGTCCATCCAACCTGCAGAATCGGAGGAAAGAAACCATCATCCTGTAGTCCAGGGGCCTCCAACAAGTGTGGTTTTATTTCAGTTAGCCTAATAAAAATCTGCCTGCCTCTATGGGAATCTAACATAGGGGTGTACTGACTTATGCCCCCTGTGTTTTAAGGAAGAACATTTATTTATTCACGATATATTATTCATTCACAAAGAAAATTGCTGTCCTTAAAGGTTGGATTTTTCCTAATTTTCTTTAATTAAGGCATTAAGATCAATTTCCAAAAGATGATTGTTTTATTCCTCTTTTTAGTCAACTTAAGCATGGGTTCATAACCTTATGCTGAGCACTGTAGCTGTCAAGCTACCGGTAGCTCAAGAGCAGGTTTCCAGCAGCCATTAGGTTGACAAACTGAGACCCAAAATGACCACGATATTAAAAGTGAGGGAGCTAACTTTGTGGGCCATAGAAGTGTTAAGTGGTCATGTTTTCTTGGACCCTGATGGGGAATATTTTCAGTAATGTAGCTCGAACTTTGTGGGCTAAAAGAAGTATAAAATAGGCATGAAGCTTGACGTGAAGTGAAGATTATTCATAAGCTTTGGGTATTGCAATTTCATACGTGTCCAAACAGTATCTTCATTCACCTTATTAAATAAATGAAGTACGATGTGATGCAAGTAGCTCTTTGCCACTTTGAGTTTTTTTTTAAAGTAGCCCTTAGATAAAGAAAGGTTGGAGACCCCTGATGTTAGTCCATACCATATTCATACCTGCAACTTTCCTTTTAACCTTTTGTGTTTGTAGCCCGTCTGTGGTTGAGGACGACCTCAAGATGCTGTTTTCCACCTCAGGAGCTATGGTCAAGGCCTTCAAGTTCTTCCAGTGAGTCCTTTCGTTTACGTTCTCTACCTCTCAGACTGCCCTCTTTCATCCCAAAGTCACCCTGTCTTTGTTCTGAAACACACATCCTTTGTCCTGAACTCTTATCCTTGCCTTAAAGTTCCTTTTCTTATTCTGAAATTCCCGTTTTGTCCCGCCCAACAGCCCATGTCGTCATATTTTACCCCTGTCCTTGTCCTAGAGTTGCAGACTTTGCCCTAAGCAGAAGCATGCATCCTCCTCTTCATTCTTGCCCTAAAGCCTTTGTGTAGCCCCTGATGTTGTCCAAAAGCCCTTATTCTTTCCTGAAGCCTTCCTTATAGTCCTAAAACCTTGATTCCTGCCCTTAAGTCCTTATCCTTTGCCCAGAACTCGTAATTCTTGCCCTGCAACTATCGTCTGGAAGCCTTCTTCCTTGCCCTGTCCTGAAACAGTCATTCATGCCTTGTCCCAAAGCCCTTCCTTAAGGTCACATGGACATCCTGTATACAGTGTTTTCCCTTCGGTTTGTGGAAGACTTAGGTACACATATTTGGCGGGCGGTTTAGGTACATGTTCCTGTAAAGCAGGGGTGTCAAACTCAATTTCCCTAAGGGCCACACTGGAAAAAGAGAATCGCACCAAGGGCCAGACATGTACAGTTTATTAACATGCTTTTATTTCATTGAAAAAGTCAAATAACTTTGACTCAATTATTCCATGTCTCATATAGTCTTATCACTCACAGTTTGGTCCACATAAAGACCTGAAAAAGTCAGCAAAAAAGTTCCAAAACCATCCTAGAATTTAGCAAATCGAGCAAAACAATGATTACATTTTCTAAGTAGGCTACCACCCAGCTGACCCACAACAAGCTCTTTCTCAGCCTGAATATTAAACTCTCTGCTTCCAGGGGAATTTCTGAGTCTCAAAGTCGGCAAATTTGCTAAAATTCTGCGTTGAGTGTGGCGTAATTGCAAGTTCAAAAACAGTTTCCCATGTTTTTGGTTTGGCGCACAACTAGGCGGGCCAAAATTAATTGTGAAGCTAAATTGATATGCGGGGCGGATCAGAACGTGAGATGGGCCAGATTTGGCCCACGGGCCACGAGTTTGACATCTCTCTCTCTCTCTCTCTCTCTCTCTGTGTGTGTGTGTGTGTGTGTGTCCATAATTATCGTTAGTTGCAGCTGTTCAACAGTTCAAAGGGGGGATGATTATTGTAAAAAGCTTGAGAACTACTGGTATAAAGAGTCTGAAAACATGGTGTTGGTTTCTCCCTCCCAGGAAGGACCACAAGATGGCGCTGATCCAGATGGGCTCGGTGGAAGAGGCCGTCGAGGCCCTCATCGAGTTCCACAACCACGACCTGGGAGAGAACCACCACCTGAGGGTCTCCTTCTCCAAATCCTCCATCTGAGCCTCCAAGGCCCACCAGGGGTCCACTACACTCCTCATCATTCCGACGCATGTCCAAAAACCCCACCGGAAAAGCCTGGTGTGCATGATGTTAAATTATTTTTGTGAGCTCATTTTGAAGTTCTTTGCCTTCAAAGAGGATTAGGGTCATTGTAAGAAACACTAGAAGTCAGAAGTCTGGATTTAATGTCAGTGAAAGTCTGGGAATAAAGTCAGGATTATTAGTTTGTCAGCATTTCTTTTGGAATAACCCGAAAATTATCAAGATTATAGTCAAAATTTGGACTATGATCGTTCGTATATTTGTGTCCTTTTTAAAGCCACTCTTGCCTTTTTGACTTTATTCCCAGGATTAAGGAATTAAAGTCACTCGTCTGAGGTCATTTTTTTCGGTAACGTCAACAAACATTTCGGCTACATTGACCGCGTGGCGTCTGCGGACCGTTGGCGGAGCGGACGTGCTGCTCTTTTTAACCGCCTCCACCTTGCAGCGCCGCACGGCGAAGGATTGTGAGAGTCACAGGCGAGATGGAGAGCTTTCCCTCTGGGATCGTTTGTCGTTTCTTCAGTTTGTTTTTTTGGAGCCGGCACGGAGCTGAAAAACATATAAAACTAATATCAGAGGAAACGAGAACTAAAAACGTAATTAAATCGCTTCCTGTGTATCGGTAGTTTAATTATAAAGAAATATAGACACTTTATGATCCTTCTGTCTCTCTCTCTCTCTCTCTCCCTCCTCTCTCTCTCTCTCTCTCTCTCTCTCTCTCTCTCTCTCTCTGTGTGTGTATGTGTCTCTCTCTCTCTCTGTGTGTGTGTGTGTGTGTGTGGCCCTTCACACACACACACACACACACAGGCACACACACACACACACACACACCTCACGTAAAAAAAACAAATAGACTGTCCTGTTTTTAAGCCTGTAGAGCAGATCTCCGCAGAGCAGACGCACCACTACGCTGCTCTCTGTCTGTGGTCGCCAGTTTCATGTATTATAAGCGTTCACTTAGCAGGGCACACCGCGGCCTAGCAGGGCACACCACGGCCTAGCAGGACATACTGTGGCGTAGCAGGGCACACCGCGGGCTAGCAGGACATACTGTGGCGTAGCAGGGCACACCGCGGCCTAGCAGGACATACTGTGGCGTAGCAGGGCACACCGCGGCGTAGCAGGGCACACCGCGGCCTAGCAGGGCACACCGCGGCCTAGCCTGACATACTGTGGCGTAGCAGGGCACACCGCGGCCTAGCAGGACATACTGTGGCGTAGCAGGGCACACCGCGGCCTAGCAGGACATACTGTGGCATAGCAGGGCACACCGCGGCCTAGCAGGACATACTGTGGCATAGCAGGGCACACCGCGGCCTAGCAGGACACACCACGGCCTAGCAGGACACACCGCGGCCTAGCAGGACATACTGTGGCGTAGCAGGACATACCGTGGCGTAGCAGGGCACACCGCGGCCTAGCAGGACATACTGTGGCCTAGCAGGACATACCGTGGCCTAGCAGGACATAATTGCATGAAGTAGGGACATAGCTACCGCAGCTAGCAGGAATACCGTATAACATACCGCCCGCCTAGCAGGACATACTGTGGCGTAGCAGGACACACCGCGGCCTAGCAGGGCATACTGTGGCATAGCAGGACATACCGCGGCCTAGCAGGACATACCGTGGCGTAGCAGGGCATCAAGCAGGACCGCTGCGGCAGCTGCAACCAATCCTCCGCAGATGTTACGCTGCAATGTAGCCGGCCCGTTAACTTCTTGAAATTCCGACTTTACTAACTCAGATTCCTTCCTTTAACGTCAGATTCCCAGTTCTCCTGTGGACCTAATCCTCTCCTTTTGAAAGTTTTCCCCGTTTGATACGGCGCTAGTGTCTTTAAAGGAACACCCCGACTTATTGGGAGTATATCTTATTCACCGTACCACCCCAGAGTAAGACAAGTCCATACAGACCCTTCTCATCTCAGTGCGTGCTGTAACGCTGTCTGACGGCTCCAGCATTAGCTTAGCCTAGCACAGATCCTGCAGGTAACTGGTTCCAACTAGCCTACTGCTCCCAATAAGTGACTAAATAACACCAACATGTTCCTATTTACATGTTGTGATTTATAGAGTCACAGCATGTACAAAAAACAAGGTCACATGACACACAGCCATCTTCTATCTGTATACATACTGGGAACTATATTCTCAGACAGGCGAAGCTGCTCTGGGCTTCTCAGGTGCTGCAAGCATATCACTCCGCCCAAGTAGCAGAGAGTAGCAGTGCTTGGCCTGTCTGAGAATATAGTTCCCAGTATGTATACAGTTAGAAGATGGCTGTGTGTCATGTGACCTTGTTATTTGTACACGCTGTGACTCTATAAATCACAACATGGAAATAGGAACATGTTGGCGTTATTTAGTCACTTATTGGGAGCAGTAGACTAGATGGAACCAGTTACCTGCAGGATCTGTGCTAAGCTAGACAAGTTGGAACCAGTTACCTCCAGGATCTGTGCTAAGCTAGTCTAGTTGGAACCAGTTACCGGCAGGATCTGTGCTAAGCTAGTCTAGTTGGAACCAGTTACCGGCAGGATCTGTGCTAAGCTAGTCTAGTTGGAACCAGTTACCTGCACGATCTATGCTAAGCTAGACAAGTTGGAACCAGTTACCTCCAGGATCTGTGCTAAGCTAGTCTAGTTGAAACCAGTTACCTGCAGGATCTGTGCTAAGCTAGACTAGTTGGAACCAGAGGTATATAGTCCAGGTGCCAGAAAGTAAAAATCCTGCCATGTTTTTGGATCTGCCTCTACATCTAGAACAGGTGTTTTCACTAACGAGCTCATCTACCTGGTAGAGGAGCTGGTTTAGTGATGGTTGGGACAGCTGCTGGACAGGATTTCTACTTTCTGGCACCTGGACTATACACCTCTGGTTGGAACCAGTTACCTGCAGGATCTGTGCTAAGCTAGTCTAGTTGGAACCAGTTACCTGTAGGATCTGTGCTAAGCTAGACTAGTTGGAACCAGTCACTTCCAGGATCTGTGCTAAGCTAGACTAGTTGGAACCAGTCACTTCCAGGATCTGTGCTAAGCTAGACTAGTTGGAACCAGTTACCTCCAGGATCTGTGCTAGGCTAGACTAGTTGGAACCAGTTACCTGCAGGATCTGTGCTAAGCTAGACTAGTTGGAACCAGTTACCTGCAGGATCTGTGCTAAGCTAGACTAGTTGGAACCAGTTACCTGCAGGATCTGTGCTAAGCTAGACTAGTTGGAACCAGTTACCTGCCGGATCTGTGCTAAGCTAGTCTAGTTGGAACCAGTTACCTGCAGGATCTGTGCTAAGCTAGTCTAGTTGGAACCAGTTACCTCCAGGATCTGTGCTAAGCTAGACTAGTTGGAACCAGTTACCTGCAGGATCTGTGCTAAGCTAGTCTAGTTGGAACCAGTTACCAGCACTGAGATGAGAAGGGTCTGTATGGACTGGTCTAACTCTGGGGGTTACAGTGAATGAGCTAAAGTCCCAATAAGTCTGCGTGTTCCTTAAATATCTAACGTTTTGGGGGGGGAAATCCTGAATGTACCCTCAAGCCGCGTCGGTTTTGTAGTCCGCCACGTTTAGAAAAAGGCTATGTTTGGCCTTCAGATGATCCCTGTGCCTTATTCCCCCCCACCGCCCCCCGATTCAGAATAACCTTGACTTTGACATTAAAAAAATCTCCCATCATGCCTCTGTAAATTGGCAAAGAGCAGGTTTACAGTTGAGAAAGGTTTACTGTTGATGTACTACAGATATATATCCTTATTTTATGTGTATTTTATTGGTGTTGTAGTGTTTTTTTGTACTGCTGGTTACTGTAGCGTCAAACATGTGAACTGTTGACTTGTTTTAGCGGGTTTGCTGGACCTTTTTTTTTTTTTTTAGATGCTCTTTATTCCTTACTTTCCCTCTTTTGATTTTTTTCCATTTTCATGTATGCAATCGCGTTTTTATTCAAATCAAATATCGTAGCAATATTTTAATCATTCCTGAACTTTTCGTTGTTTGGTTGTTGTTGTTGTTTTTTGGTGTCTCTGCGGTTTCTTCTTCTGTTGCCTTTCTACGATCTGAATGTTGTGCGTTTTCTGTCGGGTTTGTGATTTCTTTTAGCTCGTCTCTCGCGTAGCCTCTCTGAACGGTTTTATTTATAAGTTTGTGATCCACTACAGCTGAAACCAAAAACGGCCTTTTTAGATGCAAACGAGCCCGCCGCCTGCCTCAGGTTTCTGGTTTTCAAGAACACAGAAAGATGATGAACTGGTTAGAGGGTAACTACTGGACCCTGAGTGTCTGGTGGGAACGACAGTCTCTGAAACTGGTCCAGTATTAAACCAGAACCAAGCTGTAATGTAACCCTACAGGACCAATGCTCAGCAGCAGTTAGAGTCACTAAAAGTTCTGTTGTTGCTGCTGACAGACTCAGATTATTATTCTAAGTGTCTGACAACATTATGGGATGGATCCCTACAGAGATAGACCTTTTAGTTAAAGAGTAAGATCCTTTTTTTTTAAATGGAAAAACTGCAAAATTGCTTTCACCAAACCCACCAGACTCCATGTAAATAACTTTTACTGTGACTTTTAGCATCGTAAAACCCACTTCATTCAAAGTGGACAGAAACTAAAGAAAACTAATAAAAGCCTTCTTGGGTCATCTTTCCACTTTTTCAACCATCACAACTCTAGTTTTGGTTGAAGTAAACTCTTAATTCACCCATTTACATGTGGAGATATGCTGGCTCTATACACGCTAAAAGTCCTGATTATTTACATGGAGTCTGGTGGAGATATGCTGGCTCTATACACGCTAAAAGTCCTGATTATTTACATGGAGTCTGGTGGAGATATGCTGGCTCTATACACGCTAAAAGTCCTGATTATTTACATGGAGTCTGGTGGAGATATGCTGGCTCTATACACGCTAAAAGTCCTGATTATTTACATGGAGTCTGGTGGAGATATGCTGGCTCTATACACACTAAAAGTCCTGATTATTTACATGGAGTCTGGTGGAGATATGCTGGCTCTATACACGCTAAAAGTCCTGATTATTTACATGGAGTCTGGTGGAGATATGCTGGCTCTATACACGCTAAAAGTCCTGATTATTTACATGGAGTCTGGTGGAGATATGCTGGCTCTATACAGCTTAAAAGTCCTGATTATTTACATGGAGTCTGGTGGAGATATGCTGGCTCTATACACGCTAAGAGTCCTGATTATTTACATGGAGTCTGGTGGAGATATGCTGGCTCTATACACGCTAAAAGTCCTGATTATTTACATGGAGTCTGGTGGAGTTTGGTGATGGTGATTTCGGGGCTGTTTCATGTTAAACTAAAAGGATCTTACTCTTTAACTAAAAGGTCTATCTCTGTAGGGATCCATCCCATAATGTTGTCAGACACTTAAAATAATAACCTGGGTACATAAATGCAACCTGCACACTTACATTACAGCTTGGTTCTGGTTTTAATACTGGACCAATGTCAGAGATTGTTGTTCCGTCAGACACCCAAACATGGAGACAGAGAGTCACCCTTTAAAGCCTCGCTGGCGTTTTCCTGTGGGAAGGTTTTTGTTAATTTCTCGACTGCTTCTCTGGGTTCAGCCCACCTCTCGCAGATGTAACGCGGAGTGCCTTCAACGCGGCAGCGCCGAGTCGGACATCAGGTATTAAATTCCTCTTGTGTTTGACGGAGAAGAAGCCCCCCGTAGCCGTCACTACTTTTGCTGAAACGAGAAGGTTTATCTGTGTGTCTTAATATTAAATTACATCGACATTCCAGCTGCTCAGACGTTCGCCCGAACTTCAGCGTCTGAACTGAAGCGTTCCTCCCGAGTCGTGATGCATTCAGGTGCCCTGGGAGGTTTTGGGTCGATGAGACTTCGCTGTCTTAGAGCTGCACTGATTTAATCGAGGAAACTGAACGTCTTTGGGTTGTGGATGTCATCTTGGGCTTTTTGGGAAACCCCACCAGACTCCATGTAAATAATGAGGACTTTTAGCTCGTTAGAGCCAGCATATCTCCACATGTAAATGGGTGGATTACACACACAGAGAAGACAGACAGACAGACAGACAGACAGACAGACAGACAGACAGACATGCACGCACACAGAGACACACAAACACACACACAGACTAAGAGACACACAAACACACACACACAGACTAAGAGACACACAAACACACACACACAGACTAAGAGACACACAAACACACACACACACAGACTAAGAGACACACACACATACACAGACAGGCAGAGACACACACAGACAGACACACACAGAGACACACACACAGACACACAGACAGACACACATACACACAGAGACAGAAACACACACAGACAGAAACACACACACACAGACTGAGACGCACACACACAGACAGACACACACAGACTGAGACGCACACACAGACACACACACACACAGACAGACACACACACACACACACACACAGACTGACACACAGACAGACAGAAACACACACACACACACAGAGACTGACACACAGACAGACAGAAACACACACACACACACACAGAGACAGACACGAAAGTTTTGTTCCTTTTGTGTTTGTGTCGGACAATAAAACGCACAAAGTCCAGTGTTCCTGACACTGTTACAGGTTCTTCCCAGGGGACTTGAATGCATCGCGGCCCTTCAGGCGAGACGGGACCAGTCAGTCAGCAGGGTGGAGGGGGTGTTGAACTGTACATACGTGTTTTATACCACAGTTACGTGTCTGAGAGCTGATTGGTCGTTGGTTTTGTATCTGATGTATATTTTGATTCAAAGTGTGCGACCGGGTTCTGAGTTTTAAAAAACCGTTAACTATTACGTATTATAAAAAAAAAAAAAATCAAAATGATCTACTAACGGCTTTGTTTGTCACGTGTGAACGTTGTTGTTGTTGTTGTGTTGACATCTGACTCATGTTTATATCTGACCTTTTAAAGGAACACACCGACTTATTGGGACTTTATCTTATTCACTGTAACCCCCAGAGTTAGACTAGTCCATACATACCCTTCTCATCTCTTATTGGGACTTTATCTTATTCACTGTACCCCCAGAGTTAGACTAGTCCATACATACCCTTCTCATCTCTTATTGGGACTTTATCTTATTCACTGTAACCCCCAGAGTTAGACTAGTCCATACACACCCTTCTCATCTCTTATTGGGACTTTATCTTATTCACTGTACCCCCCAGAGTTAGACTAGTCCATACATACCCTTCTCATCTCTTATTGGGACTTTATCTTATTCACTGTACCCCCAGAGTTAGACTAGTCCATACATACCCTTCTCATCTCTTATTGGGACTTTATCTTGTTCACTGTAACCCCCAGAGTTAGACTAGTCCATACATACCCTTCTCATCTCTTATTGGGACTTTATCTTGTTCACTGTAACCCCCAGAGTTAGACTAGTCCATACATACCCTTCTCATCTCTTATTGGGACTTTATCTTGTTCACTGTACCCCCAGAGTTAGACTAGTCCATACATACCCTTCTCATCTTCTTATTGGGACTTTATCTTGTTCACTGTACCCCCTAGTTAGACTAGTCCATACATACCCTTCTCATCTTCTTATTCACTTTACAACATCCCCCAGAGAACTACACACATACACAGCCCTTCTCATCTCTTATTGGAACTTTATCTTATTCTCAAATGCCCCCCAGAGTTAGACTAGTCCATACATACCCTTCTCATCTCTGTGCGTGCTGTAACGCTGTCTGACGGCTCCAGCATTAGCTTAGCCTAGCACAGATCCTGCAGTTAACTGGTTCCAACTAGCCTACTGCTCCCAATAAGTGACAAAATAACACCAACATGTTCCTATTTCCATGTTGTGATTTGTAGAGTCACAGCGTGTACAAAAAACGTAACATGAGACACAGCCGTCTTCTAACTGTAAACAAACCGGGAACTATATTCTCAGGCGGAAGAATATAGTACTTGGGCGGAGTGATATGCTCGCAGCAAGCCTGTCTGAGAATATAGTATGGACTAGTCTAACTCTGGGGGGTACGGTGAATAAGATAAAGTCCCAATAAGAGATGAGAAGGGTATGTATGGACTAGTCTAACTCTGGGGGTACAGTGAATAAGATAAAGTCCCAATAAGAGATGAGAAGGGTATGTATGGACTAGTCTAACTCTGGGGTGTTAAGCAGTGAATAAGATAAAGTCCCAATAAGAGATAGAGAAGGGTCTGTATGGACTAGTCTAACTCTGGGTGTTACAGTGAATAAGATAAAGTCCCAATAAGAGATGAGAAGGGTATGTATGGACTAGTCTAACTCTGGGGTACGGTGAATAAGATAAAAGTCCCAATAAGAGATGAGAAGGGTATGTATGGACTAGTCTAACTCTGGGGGGTACGGTGAATAAGATAAAGTCCCAATAAGAGATGAGAAGGGTATGTATGGACTAGTCTAACTCTGGGGGTACAGTGAATAAGATAAAGTCCCAATAAGAGATGAGAAGGGTATGTATGGACTAGTCTAACTCTGGGGGTACAGTGAATAAGATAAAGTCCCAATAAGTCTGTGTGTTCCTTTAAAGAAGGACCTTTTACTGACCGTTTGTTGCTCAACACCACATGAAGAATGACATTTTTGTTGCTTTTTTTCTGGACAAGTTTGTCGCCTTTTTCAAGTTGTTGTTTTTTTTAACGGTGTTTGATCCCGAAATATCCACTTCAGCAGCAGTTACACACACACACACACACACACCAAACACACACCAAACACACCACTAATCTATATTCTGAAGATTTTTGTTGCTTTTTTTTTGACATTTTTGTAGATTATTTTGTAGATTTTTTGCTTGATGATTTTTTTACTTTTACTTTTTTTGATTTTTTGGACATTTTTCTTGATTTTTTTTTTTTTTTTTTGTAAATGTTTATATTCTGAAGTTTTTTGTTCAGATAGACAAACTTGGGTATTCGCTCAAATTAAAGTGGTACATCTTACAACTTCTAGCAATTTGCAACTTTAATCTGGAAATATTACCCTCCTCTCCTCTTCCCTCTTCCTTCCTCTCCTCTCCTCCTCGCTCTCCTCCTTCCACTCCTTCATCTCCTCTCCACTCTCCTCTCCTCTCCTCCCTCTCCCTCTCTCCTCTCCTCTCCTCTCCTTCTCGTTCTCCTCTCTCTTCCCTCCTCTCCTTCTCCTCCCTCCTCCTCCTCCTCTCTCCTCCCCTCCCTCCCCTCCTCCCCTCCTCCCTCCCTCCCCCTCCTCCCTCCTCCTCCCCTCTCCCTCCTCCCCTCCCCCTCCCTCCCCCCCTCCCTCCTCCTCCTCTCCTCCCTCTCCCTCCCTCCCTCCCTCCCCCTCCTCCCTCCTCCTCCTCCTCCCTCCTCCCTCCCTCCTCCTCCCCCTCCCCTCCTCTCCCTCCCTCTCTCCCTCTCCTCTCCCTTCCTGCTCCCTCTCCTCTCCTCGCTCTCCCTCTCCCCTCTCCCTCCCTCTCTCCTCTCTCCTCTCCATGGGCTCCTACAGTAGAAACCATCTGAACCAGCAGGTGGCAGCAAACGCTCAGAAACACAACAGACTCACTGTGACACACACATACACACAGACACTGGCCACCGCTGCATGATAGACACCATCTACTATTAATCATGTTATTAATTATAAAGGCATTTATCTCTCCACATCAGATGTGAGCCGGGGAATCTGAACCAGCAGGTGGCAGCAAACACTCTGAAACACACATACACACACACACATACACAGAGACACACATACACACACACACACACACAGAGACACACATACACACACAGACACACACAACACAGAGACACACACACACACACAGACACACACACACACACACACACACACACACACAACACACACACACACACACAAACACACACACACAACACACACATACACACACACACGACACACATACACACACACACACACACATACACACACACACACACACACACACACACACACACACACACATACACACACACACACACACACACACACACACACACACACACACACACACACACAATACACACACACACACACACACACACACACACACACACACACACACATACACACAGACACACAAACACACTCAGAAACACATACACACACACACAGAGACACACACAGACACACACACAGACACACACCTTAGAACACACATACACACACACACAGAGACACACACAGACACACACACAGACACACACCTCAGAAACACATACACACACACACAGAGACACACACAGACACACACACACAGACACACTCAGAAACACATACACACACACAGACACACACACACAGAGACACAAACACACTCAGAAACACATACACACACACACAGAGACACACACAGACACACTCAGAAACACATACACACACAGACACAGAAACACACACAGACACAGAAACACACACAGACTAACTGTGAAACACACACACACACAGTAGGATCATCAGAGCTGTCAGCTGTAACAACTTGTGTAGTCTTCAGTACACATGCCACAACTAGATCTAGCCCTAATAGAGCATTACATTACATTACGTTACGTTACATGTCATTTAGCTGACCCTTTTATCCAAAGCCACTTACGATTGCTCTATATATATCAGAGGTAACACGACTAACTAACTAGGGGTTAAGTGCCTTGCTCAGGGACCCATTGGTTGATGTATCGCAGTGGGAATTGAACCCAGGTCTCCCACACTGTGACGGCCCTATCCACCGCCAGAATGTAATGTGGGGTAATGGGTTTAATTTTTACAAATGACTACAAACACATTTTCCTTAGAAATGTTTTATTCTTTTCATAAATTTGTTTGTTTCATAAAATTGTTGATTTGTACCTGTTTTCTGGTTTCTCCACATGCTGCTGCTGCTGCTGCTGAGCCATCTGCCAAATAAAAGGAGAGCTGGAGTTTGAAATTGTCCTTTTATACTCCATCACAGGAAGTGGAAGGAACCAACTCTTGGCAGTGGGCAGGGGGGACTCTGAACTACAAAATACTTAACAACACAGCAGCATGTGGATACTTTGTTTGTGTTAGACTAATATTGGGTTGTGGTAGTGTTTTGTTTCTTTGGTAATCTCTTATGGTTGGTTGTGGGTCTTGGTAATTGTAGTAAGTTACATGTTTTTCCCTTTGTGTTTGGGGTGGGCTAGTCTTGGGGTATATATATACTAGGGTGTGACGAGACGCTTACTCCACGAGACGAGACACATCACGAGATTGGGTTCACGAGAACGAGACGAGATTTAAAAAAAAAATTAAAAGAAATCCTCAATGATGAAATATATGAATGGAAAATTACTCTTTATTCAACTGAAAAAATCACAAAATGCAAAACAATTTAGGTGCATTTGGAAATCAACTATTAATGATGAATGTTATTTAACTTTTTTATTTTACTATTTTAATGAATTATATGCAGTAAAGGTCCCAAACACTGCAAAATGTTTTGTATAAACCCTACCAACTGGCTTCTGCCCTGTACAATTTCACATGAGAAATCGAACTCCTTTCCACAAATCGAACATAAAAAATAAATGTGGAGGAGTCACGAACCGCGACATTTTCCACCACAGAAAATGGCCCCATATCAGCTGCAATGAAAACTCCTATGTCCCTGGTTATTGCGCGGCTCTTGAACTCTACCGTGGGCAGAGATGCAAGGCTTTTAGAGTTGTTTGCCCTTTTAATGTTTTCTGGCTGGCAGTAGTTAGTAGAGAGTGTGGTGGTGCTGGAAGTGTTTTTGAGAAGCGTGCTTGTTAGCCGTATACGGCATTTCTTTCTACAATGTTTACATATTGTGTCTTGTCTGTCACTCTTTCGCCGCTATTATTTCCGCGAGGGAAAACCAAAAATCTTGCCACAACAAATGATTTAAAGTACAGTGGGATCTTCAATAGTAATTTCACTCCCATCAGCTGACATCACATCACCACGGAGACAACTTTTCACCTCGACGAAATCTCGGCCACGCTTAATCTTTAATATATACCCTCTCTCCAGTGTCCTCTGGAGGTGGGGTTGAGGTCGGTTTGTTTATGTTAGTGCCCAATTATGAAAAACACTTTTCTGGGATTTGGGGTGTTATTTTGTGTCTCTGGTGCTTCCACACACATACAAACTTGAAATTAATCCATCCAAGCTGTTTTGAGTGAGATATGTTTCTGAATGTGTCCTGCCTTCAGTCCCCTAGTGAGCTGGTCAAAATCGGCCTGAAAGTGAGCTACAAAACACAACCGGTAGCTCCTAGCTGCTAACCGTAGCATTAGCATGCTAAGCTAATGCTAACGCTGTAGCATGCTACGGTTCTCAATAGCAAGCACGCTACAACACACACAGTTCACCATAATCTCCAGAAGAACTACTAACATGTGCTCCCCATTTAGAAGTCTCCCAGCTGATCCTGCCTTGTAACTGACTGGAAGTTGGAGAAACAGGCTTTCTTTTACTGTCTCTAGAGTTAGCTAGCTGACATGCTCTACATCTGAGCTACTGAGCATGTGTGAGTGCAATCAAAGATAGTCCAGAAGAAGATGAAGAAAAGAGGTCTCACTCTGTAGCTAAAACAGAAACCAGGTGAAAAGAGGATCTGCAGCAGTGAGAGAGAGCTGTGCAGTACAACAACAATATGGTGTTTTTAGATAATTAAACCATGTAAACCTATTCTGGTACAACCTTAAAATACAGTTATGAACCTGAAAATGAGCATAATATGGGCGCTTTAAAGGTACCTGGCATTATTGTTATGTTGACCTCAGTTTTGTTAAAGACCAACTTTTAAGTATTTTTGTTGAAACTTTAATGGCTATAGCTGGCAAAAATAAAGCCTACATTTTTCTGAACAACAACCATGTGTCCTTGCCTATGCTGCTTGGTCCCTGACACACACACCAGCATATGTGTGTCATATCCACTGGACCACCTCCACCTCCTCCCTCCACCACCACCACCTCTCCTCCACCTCCTCCCTTCTCCACCACCACCTCCCTCTCCACCTCCTCTCCCTCCTCCACCACCACCACCTCCTCCATCCCCACCACCACACCACCTCACCTCCTCCACCTCCTCCTCCACCCCACCACCACTCCTCCTCCACCCCTCCTCCACCACCTCCCCACCTTCCCTCCCTCCCTCCACCCTCACCTCACCACCTCCTCCACCTCCACCACCTCCACCACCTCCTCCACCTCCTCCACCTCCACCACCACCACCACCTCCACTCCTCCTCCACCCACCTCCACCTCCCTCTCCACCTCCCTCCACCACCACCACCTCCCTCCAACCTCCCTCCTCCTCCACCACCACCTCACCTCCCTCCACCTTCCTCCCACCACCACCTCCACACCTCCTCCCCTCCCTCCACCACCACCTCACCCTCCTCCACCTCCTCCTCCTCCACCTCCACCACTCACCCTCACCTCCCTCCACCTCCTCCTCCTCCCTCCACCTCCACCTCCTCCTCCTCCCACCTCCACCCTCACACCACCACCTCCTCCTCCACCACCACCTCACCTCCTCCTCCACCTCCACCTCCACCTCCCTCCACCCTCACCACCACCACCTCCACCTCCCTCCTTCCTCCACTCACTCACCTACCTCTCTCCACTCTCCACAACCACCTCACCTCCACCTCCACCACCTCCACCTCCTACCACCACCTCCCCACTCTCCACCTCACTACCTCACCAACACTACCTCCACCTCTCCACCTCCACCTCCACCACACTCACTTCCACTCCACCTTCACCACACCACCTCTCCACCTCCACCACCACCTCCACTCTCCACCACCACCACTCACCCTCTCCCTCCCTCTCCACTCCCCCACCTCCTCCACCACTCTCCACCTCCACCTCACTACACCTCCCACCTCCACCTCAACTACCAACCACTCACTTCCACCTCCCACCACCTCCACTTCTCCACCTCACTACCCCCCTCCACCTCCACCTCAATCCCTACCTCTCCACCACACCACCTCCACCTCCCACCACCACCTCACACCTCCACCTCTCCACTCTCCACCCCACCTCCACCACTCCACCACCTCACACCACCTCCACTCCCTCCACCACCACCTCCACCTCCACCACCACTCTCCACCACACTACTCCCACCTCTCCTACCTACCTCCACCACACACCACCCACACTCCCACCTCCACCACCTCCCACCACCACCAACCATCTCCACCTCCACCACCACCACCTCACCTCCACTCACCTCCACCACCCATCCACCACCACACCTCACATCCTCACCACCACCTCCACCCTCCCTCCACCACACCACCTCCTCCACCTCCACCACCTCCACCACCACCTCCACCTCTCCACCACCTCCACTCCCTCCCTCCACCCTCCACCCCCTCCACCACCACCTCCTCCACCCTCCACCACCTCCACCACACCCACTCACCACCACCTCCACCCACCACTCACCTCCACTCCACTCCACCTCCACCTCCACCACCTCCACCACCCCACCTCCCTCCACCTCCACCCTCACCTCCCACCACCACCACACCTCCCCCTACCACCACCTCCACCTCCTCCACCACCACCTCCACCTCCACAAGGGTTAATACAGCACCTTAGTTCTTGTTTGTACAGCATTTTGGTCAGCTTAAACTGTGTTTAAATGTGTTCTAGAAATAAACTTTACTTACTTACTTTAAAAGAAACCGGTTTTAGAGAGCAATTCTCAACAAAGTAAACGGAAGTACATAATCCTTGTGTTGTCAACACAAGGATATTTTCAATCCTGAATATGTGAGCAGGTTCGCAGCAGGCTCAGACAGTTCAGGCTGTGGTAGGTGCTCTCTGGAATAATAGAAACTGATGAACCGGTGTCTGCTGTTAGCTCAACGCTACGACAGGGGCCATTTGCATTCACTCGCACAGCATCATCATCATCATCATCATGTGAAGCGCAGTCGGTTTGTTTCGCGCACCTCCTGTTGTCCAGATTGACACATTTGGTTAAATTGTCCCACTTTTCCACATGAGTTGCACATCGCTTTAGCAGCAGGGCTAAGGGATTTGCTGCGTGGTCAGTGGCTCCACAACGGCAGCAGGAGCGGCGCCACGGATGAAGAAGGTGTCTTTTTGATGTTTTTTTTTGGCGAGCCTTCCTTTGCTGTTTAGAGCTTACACACTGCCTGGTGACACGTGCGTGCTAGAAATAGGACCGGCGCCTATTTTTCACGCCACACGCGATCGTGTTGGAAGCGTTTCCAGGCAACATAGAACAGGAAGAGATGTTTATGTGTTGTTGAGACACAAACACACATTTAGTAAATGACAGGTTGATGTTTGAAAGTCTCCAGGTTTTGGTATAAATGCAGATTTATGAATGTAGTTTAAAAAGAAAATGTCATTTTTATCATATCGGGAAACACGCTGCTGACACGCCCACACACACACACACACAGACAGACACACACATACACAGACACACACAGACAGATACACACACACAAAGACAGACACACACAAAGACAGACACACACAGAGACACACACACACACACACAGACACACACACACACACACAGACAGACACACTAACAAAGACAAAGACAGACCCACACACACACACACACACACAAAGACAGACACACACAAAGACAGACACATACACACACACACACACACACACACACACAAAGACAGACACACTCACACACACAGACAAAGACAGACACACACACAAAGACACACACACACACACAACACACACACACACAAAGACAGACACACACACACAGACAGACACACTAACAAAGACAAAGACAGACCGACACACACACACACAAAGACAGACACACACACACACACTCACACACAGACAAAGACAGACACACACACACTCACAGACACACACAAAGACAGACACACACACACACACACACACACAGACACACACACACACAGACACACACACAAAGACAGACACACAAACACTCACAGACACACAGACACACACAAAGACAAAGACAGACCGACACACATACACACATACAGACACACACACACACACAAAGACAAAGACAGACACACACACACACACACACACACACACACACACACACACACAGACACAAAGACACACACACAGACACACACACACACACACACACACAGACACATGTAACATCCCCACCCTAAAAGAGTGAATGGGCCAGTTAATAGCAGCGAGACGTTCTCTCCACCTTTAATGTGCCGCATCGTCATATTAAACAACAACACCTTCGTGATGTCACACAGAATCCCCAAAATCAGCGCGCCATGTCCTGGAGGGGACTCTATTAACGAGCTAATATGCCCGGAGATAGAAAAGAGACCGCGGAGAACGTCTGACATGACATTTATATTGAGTCCATCCTATTGGTCCGTGGCCTCCCTCAACTGTCCCTGGTTCCCATGGGACCCCTTGGGGGGGGGTGGGGGGATTAATCCCCCCACCCCCCAACCTGCTCTGGAGGATCCGACAAAGAAAGTGAAGTGTTAGTCGTGTGGAACGATAGAAGAAGATCTGCAGGAAGTTCATCTCCGTGTCTTCTTATCCCCAAAACAAAGAGGGATTGTGGGTAAAAAAAAAAATATAAAAGAACCAGCAGCCGGCAAGCCAGCTTTATTACACAGGAGCTGCTCTCCAGTCTGAACATAATCCTCCAACACACACACATATACACACACACACACACACACACACACACACACACACACAACACACATACACACACAACACACACACACACACACACACACACACACACACACACACACATATATACATACACATACACACACACACACACACACACACACACACATATACATACATATACACACACACACATATATATATACACAGACACACACACACACACACATATATACATACACAGACACACACACACACACACACACAATAATATATATATACATACACACACACACACACACACACACACACAAACAGACACAAACACATACACACACACACACACACACACACACACATATATACATACATATACACACACACACACACACAGAGACACACGCATATACACACACACATACACACAGAGACACACGCATATACACACACACATACACACATAGAGACACACACACAGAGACACACATATACACACACAGAGACACACACATATACACACACACACACACACACACACACAGAGACACACGCATATACACACACACATACACACACAGAGAGATACACACATATACACACACACACACACACATACACACACACACACAGAGACACACGTACATATACACACACACACACACATACACATATACACGCGATATACACACACACACATACACACAGAGACACACGATACACACACACACACATACACACACAGAGACACACACATACAC
>NC_053120.1:3173665-3176165 GCF_010015445.1 Perca fluviatilis
AGGCAGGGGTGAATCCTTGCAAGTACGGCTCAGTGACCACAGGCTGGCGGTGGAGAAAAGACAGGTACAGGTACGAGCTCAGTGACCACAGCCTGCGCGTGGAGAAAGAGACGGGTACGAGGCTCCGGTGACCAGCCTGCGCTTGGTGGAGAAAGGGCAGATTGCCCTCCGGTGACCCACGAAGCGCAAGAACCTGTATTATCTGATCAATTAATAATAATGGTTTTCGAATTTAATCACGCTCATTCCCCTGCTCACGATCAAATCAGATCGTAATTTTATGACCCCACCAATGCTCATTATTTGTCCACCCACATTGTTCCCTCTTTTATGTTAAGTCTTTTTATTCCCTACCAAAATGCTACATTTGTGTGTCTCCTTCTTAGCAACCTAATCCCATCCTTACTTGCACTTTTTACAGGTTTCAAGCTTTTTTTTTCTTCCTTATGTCACTGTTTTTGAAGTTTTGATACTATTTTGACCCTATTCTTTGCCTTGTTTCCTTCCTTCTTTTTTACACAGTTTTTGTCTCTTTTTCTCATTAGCTGTAATGTTTTTATTTATTTTTTATTACAAGGCTGTTGTTTTTAGTAGGTTATGCGACCTGTTTATACTAGGGCTTCCTAACTAAATTCTTGTAATCTACACTATACTTTAGTCCTCTGCCGTTAATTGATTTTTTAATTATTGATGAATGCTTTTGAGGGAGATTAAGACTAGAAAGCACAATATAGAAATGATAGTTAATTAACCATCTGTAAAGCTGTTTCTCACAATTAGTATTGCAAAGCACCATTTAAAATCTTGATTGTTGTACCAAAAGAGTTGTCATGGGTTTTTGGAAATGAGTAGTTCTACTGAATAAGCTAAAAATGACTATCACTAAAGAAATCTTAGTCACTAGGATAAAAGCGACATTGATTAGAATAATCGATAGAGGTTTCAATGTTATATACACTTTTCCTTCACCAAAAACGACTAAGCTGGTAGGGGGATATTTGGTTTTTAAAGAAACAATTCAAAAAGTGTACATTTTTGAAAAAATGTTTGAGAACAGCTGATCAAGGATGTAGTCGTACTAATTTCTCATGTTCTCCAATCATTTCTTACAGAAGTCTCGGGTTAAAAGACAAAACCCGGTGGTTTCAGAGGCTGGATTAAGAAGCTCCCCTGGAGGAATTTAAGAATTTTACTGAATGAAATTCTCATACGTTAAATATAAAGTAGGTATGTATTTAAGTGAGCACATCTAGAAGATGGAAACATTTGTAAATGTGCATTCAAACGGTTTTAAAAATGATGTTAGACCCTAGAACACTGGTACTTGTATTGCCAGATTTGGGACTTTAGAGGGTCTAAAATTCTTATTTTTGAAATGTTAGACTTTAACTTGTTGTTGGGACGCCCACACACACCTTGTACACACACACCACACACACACACACACACACACACATATTGCAGATGTTAGACTAACCCTTATTAAGATATTGTGCGACTTTCTTAAAAAATAATTTTTTTATGCTAATGATAACACAACTTTAGTCTAAAATATTTTGACTTGTTTTAGACATTTTAAAGCACCGTGGAAACCCTGTGACCCTCACAGCGAACACCCCACCAAGAGGGAGAGGAAGAGGGAGGGGGTAAGAGGTGGAGGGAAGGGGATGGAGGGAGGGAGGGAGGGTATTTACGGGAACCAACTGTTAAATCTTGGGGAACACTGTAGAGAAGAGACAAGCGTGTTAGAGCTAACCAAGGGAGAAACTTAAAACTCACTCAACCAAACAAAAAAGGTGAAACTGGGGATGGAGTACAGAGACTGTGAGGAAGTAAACAGGGTTACAACCTGAGAGGCTTGTGGGAGGGCGGAGGAGCTGGGTTCGCTAGCCGGAGGTGAGAGAGAAACAGGTTACAACCCTGAGGAGCCTAGCGGAGGGCGAGAAACAGGGGTTACAGCCTCAGGAGCACTTGGCCGGAGGGGCAGAGAGAGGTCAAGAGCTGCAGGGGGTCAAACAAACAATTTTCCCTGTCTCAGAATGGACCTTTGGGGGGCACAGTTTAAAGCGACAGTCCGGCGAATTGTGTCAGGATTTAGGGGGGACACAGTATAGACTGACAGTGACTTGGTGTCAGGACTAGGGGGACAGTATAGCCACGTCGCAGTGAGTAATGGGATTTAGGGGGGACACGGTATAGACTGACAATTGGCTTTGGTGTGTCCAGGACCTGGGGCCTGGTTTAGACCACAGTCCCTTGGTGTCAGGACCTTTAGGGGGGACACAGTTTAGACCACAATCCGTGTCTTAGGGGGACAGTATAAATCCCGCTGTGTGTCAGGACTTTAGAGGGGACCAGATTTGGAGCACAGGTAGCGGTTGGTGTGTATCAGACCTTTAGGGGGGACCTGTTTAGACCATTTTCTTTGTGTTCAGATTTGGGGGGGACAGTTTAGACCGACAACCGACCCTGGTGTGTGGACCTTTAGGGGGACACAGTA